>NC_140428.1:6890900-6984802 GCF_965140295.1 Lepidochelys olivacea
GGGCATGCTCTTTTTGTCAATGGGCAGTGCACATCCTGCGCTGATTTCCCTTTGCAGGATCTCTGACAGGTGTTGTTGCTACTCCATGAAGATTGCCAGCTGCGTCTGTAGCTCTTCTGCACTTCCAACTGCTTCTCTTGGTTTTCTTGGAGCTTCTGGAGAAACCCCTAGACCTGCTTTGGCTGCTTAACCAGTTCCTGGAACTGAAGTGGAAAATCCAGTGACCAGCTTGGTCCCTCAATAGGCCCGCTTGGAAGGACAGACCTTCCTTCAGCAACCAAGACTTCCATCAGCCCTCACGGATCACAGGGGGATTAAAATCCTGCTGACTATGCAAATCATAAACAAATATGTTCATCGTTACATGCTCCCTGGTGACCAGGCACAGAATCACAACCCTCTCGCTGGCCTAACATCCCCCACTGATGGTCCCTTGAGCACCATGGCAGTTTCTCAGCCTCTGGCCAGGTCACCACCTATAGTCCACCCTTCCAGGGCCCAGCTTGCCTCACACTAAAAGTCCAAAGAGGTCTTTCCACAGAAAGAAGCCCTTGTGCCCTCGGTGGGGCTCTTGCTCAGCCTGCAGCCCCCTTGCTGTGTTTGGTAACCCTTTCTGGGTGCATGTATGCCCCCTTCTTTGACACTGGTAGCAGCCCAGGGCCCAGAGGCTGTGCCAGATCCCAGGGCCTGGGAGAGAGCTGGGAAGGAGGCTTCTATTTATTTCACACTCAGAGAACCCTTAGAAGGGCCAAGGGGAGAATAAAGGGCAGGAGGTGAAGCTAGCCCTGAGCCTCTGTCCAACCCCCATCTCCTCAAAAGTGGAGCTTTCCGAGCTTCTGTGGGGCTGGGGCCGTGGCCCTGACACAACGGCCTTTCTGCACCATATGGGGCAGCGAGAGCTCTGCCTGGGAGCAGGGGGAATGGGATGGGGATGGGTGTGAGGGAAAGAGCTCCTGTACCAGAGGAAGGAATCTGAGAGGGGAGAGAGTGCCAGGGGGCTCCATTTCCCCTTCCACTAGCTCCCCACTTACAGGGACCAGAGCAGTACCTGCAGCAGGGAGTGGGAGTTGCTGGTGGCCTCAGAGGCACAGCCCCTGCAGTGCCTCAGGCACCTGGCGCAAGTGCTGGATGATGTGGACCTGGTGCCTAATATTGGCCGTGACGGCCTCCTGCTGCAAGGGATCGAGAACTGTCAATAGACTCAGATGCCCACGAGGAATCAGGGGGGATTAAGGGCACCTGGAACCAGCAGCATTTGCACCCAGCACCTCCCCAGAATGGAGTCTTGTTGTCCTTTCGAGTGACCTCCAGTGGCGACCCCCCTCCTTGTAGGGTGAGCTCCTGCCACCGCCCCCTCAGCGCCCCTGACAGCTGTTCCACCTCCAATCCTCAGCCCAAGTTCTCAGAACTGTCTCCTCCACTCCTATCCAGGCAGGGCAGGGAGGGGGCTCTAGCAGGAGGGAGAAGGGATTCTGGCAGCAGTGAAGTGGGATGGGGGGAGGTTGAACTGAATTAGCTCATGATCACTTGAGCCAAGATTATCCCCGACAACCATTTCTTCTATGAGGTCCTCACTACTCACCAAAACCAAATCTAAAATGGCATCCCCTCTAGTCGGTTCAGCAACTACTTGCTGAAGGAATCCATCAGCTATCGCATCTAGGAACATCTGAGCCCTATTATTATTACTAGCACTCGTCCTCCAGTCTATATCTGGGAAGTTAAAGTCTCCCATGATCACGCAGTTTCCATTAGTATTTACTTTATTAAAAACATTAAAAAGGACTCTATCCATATTCAAATTAGATCCCGGCGGTCTATAGCACACCCCAAGCACTATCCCAGGGGAGGCTCTAATAGTTTTCTTCCCCAATTTAATTTTTGCCCAGACGGACTCAGTCATATCCATTTCATCGCTTCTTATTTCTTTACATTCTACCTCATCATTGATAGACAGTGCTACTCCACCTCCTTTACCTTTATTTCAGTCTTTCCTAAACAGCACAGACCCTTCAATACCTGCAGCCCAGTCATGACGACTAGTCCACCAGGTCTCTGTTCTCCCTAGAATATCTGGTTTCACTTCCTGCACCAGTAGCTCTAGTTCCTCCATTTCGTTACCCAGGCTCCTCGCGTTGGTGTACAAACATCTTAATTTTTGCTGTTTGGCCTCACTCACATTCTGTACCCTATTAGGCACAGTCATTTTACTACTAGTATAACCTATTAGACTGGTATCTACACTGCCCTTCCTCCTACCCACGGCTGTATCCACTCTTACTTCATTTTCTTTCCTCTCAATGCTAAATTCTGGTGTGGAAATCAGATGCCAGGAAATCAAGCCAGGGGAGCGGCAGCAGAAAGAGGCAGAACATGGTCCAGAACAGGGAGCAGCCCTGGTGTTCAGACAGCTTCCTCTTCCTGCTGCTGTCTTAAGCAGGGCCAGGGGGCCAATTAACTGCTCTCCGACTCCTCCAATAGGACCTCAGGAGTGGAGCCTCAAACTGGGGCTGAACGTCGTGGGTCCTAGGTAAGCAATTTTCAGCAGGCTTCCAGGTGGAGGGTTGGAGTGTGGCTGCTTCCGTGAACCCTGCAGACCTGTGGGTCATGACAGTGAGTGATCTCTGCCCGCTCAAACTTCCTGCAGGAAACAGTCTCCAGGATCCTGGACACATCCTCTGAGAATAACATGAGGATATCATGATGAGAAATAGGTCTCTGTACCAGGGCTGGGATCCAGGGACAGGGAAACCTCCCAACAAGGATATGTAGCAGGAGCCCCCTGTTTGTAGCAAGAGCCCCAAGTGGCAGGACGAGTGAACGGTTCTTACCTCCAGGAGATGTATGGGATCTTCCATCTGAGTCTCAATGGGACCCATGTTGCTTGGTTTCACAGGATGAGATAACCTGTCCGCACTGCTCCCTGAGTTGGGCTGGCTGCAGGATATATCTGAGAGGCTGGGACAGAGCCTGAAAGACAGATATGACAATCAGGGTTCTGTCACCCCAGGGGGAGAGCAGAGGGTCTGAACCCCAGACAATAAGCAACTGAACCAACCATTTCCTGTTCTGGATCTAGAGGCAGCTTCAGTTTGCTAGCAGGAGACTGTACAGGAGACCTTGCATCTGGGGACCGACCCAGGCACTAACATGGGCATGGAAGTTTGAGGAACAGAGCAGAGGCCTGTGTGGGGCTAGGAGGGCAGGGATTGGAGAAACAAGAGCAGAGGATCAAACACGTTCTTAAGGTAGGTCAGGATGATCCCCATTTCAAAGATAGAGAAAGTGAGGCACCAGGTGGGAGAGTGATGTGGCCAGGATCACGTTACCACTCAGTGGCAGGGCTGCACTACAACCTGTTCCCTGCTCTCATCCCTGGACCCTGCTGCCCCTGCTGTATGACCACTCCAGCCATCCTCTCCCAGAGGCCATCCCCACCACTCTCCATTACCGGCTGTTTCCATAATGGAAGCAGGCTTGTAACAGAGTTCACTCACCGATAGGTTCCCCTTCCTGGCAAGGCCTGGTGCCACAGCTTTCTTGCTAGGCTAGCACCCCAGCCAAGAGTCGGTAGGGCACTCTGGCAGTTTTTTGCCTGGGAACTCAGCCCTTCAGCCAGATGACCATCCTTTAGCCCACTCCTTCCTGGGTCGCGCTCATCCTAAACTAAAAGTCCAAAAATGTCTTTGTCATAAATATAAAGGGAAGAGTAAACCCCTTTAAAATCCCTCCTGGCCAGAGGAAAAATCCTCTCACCTGTAAACGGTTAAGAAGCTAAAGGTAATCTCATTGGCACCTGACCAAAATGACCAATGAGGAGACAAGAGACTTTCAAAAGCTGGGAGGAGGGAGAAAAACAAAGGGTCTGTGTCTGTCTGTATGCTGCTTTTGCCAGGGACAGAACAGGAATGGAATCTTAGAACTTAGTAAGTAATCTAGCTAGGTATGTGTTAGATTATGATTTCTTTAAATGGCTGAGAAAATAGCTGTGCTGAATAGAATGAATATTCCTGTCTGTGTGTCTTTTTTGTAACTTAAGGTTTTGCCTGGAGGGATTCTCTATGTTTTGAATCTAATTACCCTGTAAGGTATTCACCATCCTGATATTACAGAGGTGATTCTTTTCTTTTTACTTCTATTAAAAGTCTTCTTGTAAGGAAACTGAATGCTTTTTCATTGTTCTAAGATCCAAAGGTTTGAGTCTGTGGTCACCTATGCAAATTGGTGAGGATTTTTACCAAACCTTCCCCAGGAAGTGGGGTGCAAGGGTTGGGAGGATTTTGGGGGGAAAGACGTGTCCAAACTCTCTTTTTTCAGGAACCCAGATAAAGTTTGGTGGTGGCAGTGGAAATCCAAGGGCAAAGGGTAAAATTAATTTGTACCTTGGGGAAGTTTTAACCTAAGCTAGTAAAAGTAAGCTTAGGAGGTTTTCATGCAGGTCCCCACATCTGTACCCTAGAGTTGAGAGTGGGGAAGGAACCTTGACATGGTGGTAGAGTGGTGGGATTAACCTGAAATCCTTTTGAGATCAATTTGAGATTTTTTTGAACCAGAAAAACAGATTTTAAAAAGGAAATATTTTTTCCTTTGGGGCTGCTGGAAAGGAGGTGCCAACATTTTTGCCAACATTTTTATGGCTGACTTAGAACAACGCTTCCTCAGCTCTCGTCCCCTAATGCCCCTACTCTACTTGCACTATATTGATGACATCTTCACCATCTGGACCCATGGAAAAGAAGTCCTTGAGGAATTCCACCATGATTTCAACAATTTCCATCCCACCATCAACCTCAGCCTGGTCCAGTCCACACAAGAGATCCACTTCCTGGACACTACAGTGCTAATAAACGATGGTCACATAAACACCTCCCTATACCGGAAACCTACTGACCGCTATTCCTACCTACATGCCTCCAGCTTTCACCCTGACCACACCACACGATCCACCGTCTAACAGCCAAGCTCTGCGATACAACCACATTTGCTCCAACCCCTCAGACAGAGACAAACACCTACAAGATCTCTATCAAGCATTCTTACAACTACAATACCCACCTGCGGAAGTGAAGAAACAGATTGATAGAGCCAGAAGAGTTCCCAGAAGTCACTTACTACAGGACAGGCCTAACAAAGAAAATAACAGAACGCCACTAGCCGTCACCTTCAGCCCCCAACTAAAACCCCTCTAAAGCATTATTAAGGATCTACAACCTATCCTGAAGGATGACCCATCACTCTCACAAATCTTGCGAGACAGGCCAGTCCTTGCCTACAGACAGCCCCCCAACCTGAAGCAAATACTCACCAGCAACCACATACCACACAACAGAACCACTAACCCAAGAACCTATCCTTGCAACAAAGCCCATTGCCAACTGTGCCCACATATCTATTCAGGGGACACCATCACAGGGCCTAATAACATCAGCCACACTATCAGAGGCTCATTCACCTGCACATCTACCAATGTGATATATGCCATCATGTGCCAGCAATGCCCCTCTGCCATGTACATTGGTCAAACTGGACAGTCTCTACGTAAAAGAATAAATGGACACAAGTTATAATTAAGAATTATAACATTCATAAACCAGTCGGAGAACACTTCAATCTCTCTGGTCATGTGATTACAAACATGAAAGTTGCTATATTACAACAAAAAAAACTTCAAATTCAGACTCCAGCGAGAAACTGTTGAATTGAAATTCATTTGCAAATTGGATACAATTAACTTAGGCTTGAATAGAGACTGGGAGTGGCTAAGTCATTATACAAGATAACCTATTTCCCCTTATTTTTTCCTACCCGCCCCCCCCCCAGACGTTCTTGTTAAACCCTGGATTTGTGCTGGAAATGGCCCACCTTGATTATCATTCACATTGTAAGGAGAGTGATCACTTTAGATAAGCTATTACCAGCAGGAGAGTGGGGTGGGGGAGGTATTTTTTCATGCTTTGTGTGTATAAAAAGATCTTCTACACTTTCTACAGTATGCATCCGATGAAGTGAGCTGTAGCTCACGAAAGCTTATGCTCAAATAAATTGGTTAGTCTCTAAGGTGCCACAAGTACTCCTTTTCTTTTTGCGAATACAGACTAACACGGCTGTTACTCTGAATCCCGAGAGAACTGTCCTCTATCCATGAATGCCTCCCAGTGGCCATACATCCCAAAGCCCTCCTTATAGCACCACTGCCTAAGCCATCTGTTGATAGTCATAATCTTGTCACACCTTTGTTGCCCTTCTCCAGGAACAGGCAGAATCCCACTAAAGATCACCTGAGCCTCAATTTCCTTAAGCGTCTTCCCCAGCCTAGCATAGTCTCCTTTAATACTTTCCAGTGAGAATCTAGCCGTATCATTTGTTCCCACATGAAGGATAATTAGGGGATTCTTTCCCGCTCCCTTTAGAATCCTTTTCAACCTCAAGTCTACATCCTGTTTCTTAGCACCTGGAAGACAGCACACCCTCCTATTCTCCGGATCAGCTCTGGTTACAGGCCTATCTATTCTTCTCAGTAAAGAGTCCCCAATCACATAGACCTGTCTTTTCCTAGTGACGGTGCTATTCTCCAGTCTATCTCCTGTTCCCTCTGGCTGCAAGTTCTTTCCATTCCTATTCTCCCTTGTAATCCTCTTTAACCCATCCTGTATCCTCCTGGGGCTATTATTTGGTGTAATCTCCATTAACTCTTCCCCTTTTCCTATAGGACTAGCCGCTCTTCTTTTCTTCCTTGCCCTTCCACCTTCAGTGACTACCTGCTGAGCCCCTTCTTCATTTTCCAACTCTGCATACCTATTCTTAAGCTCTATTTCTCCTTCACTAGCCCGTCTTTTCCTCTGCCTGGTTCTTTTAGTCACATGCTTCCACTGACCACTTTCCTCACCCAGTCTCCCCTCAGAATTCCCCAGTCCTGCTTCCATCTGCAAGTCTGAGCTTTTCCCTTCAGACACCTCATGTCTTTGCTCTATAATCTGCTCAAACCCCTTCCTAAACTCTACCAGACTTTCCACCTGCATCTCCAAACCTCAGATCTTTTCCTCCATCAACTCTATCAGACAGCACTTCATACAGACAAAACTCTTACCAGGTGCCCCCTCCAGGATCATGGACATACCGCAGCTTCCACATCCAGTCATCTTCCTTGTGTCTTCCACTACATGGGTCACTCCCACTGCTGCCTCTGTATCTGTCATACCCTTCCCACCAAAGTCCTATTAACCTGGGAAACACAAACCCCACCAAAACACCACCGCCCACAGCAAAACACAAGCACCACAAGACAAACTCCCCCTCAAACCCCCCTGTCTACAGCTCTGTTCGCTAGCTCCTGTGCCGCTGCAGCGCTCTGTGCCGCTGCCTGACTCCCCATAGCTGCTCCAGCCCACCTACACCTGGAGCCAGGAACCTGGGTCAGTGGCCACTTACGTTGAACGCAGGGAGGGTGATGGTGGATCTGAGCAGGGCCATGCTGCTCCTAATGGCCCTGGCTCTCTCATGCGACACCCTGGACATGATCCAGTAGTTAATGTGCTGTGGGGAAAGGAGGCAGCTCAGGATCAATGGGTAGGTGCATGTGTTGTGCTAATGAGCCCCTCCCCATCCCCAGGGGGCTGAGACATTGTGTGTGGGGTGGTTGTATCCTGCAGGTCACAACTTGTCACTGTCTCTCTAGATTGCGACAATGCTCAGTGTTGGGGCTGCTCCCATCCTCCCTGAACTCCTGATTCCTGAACAGCTTACCAGGAAAGAGACAGGGCGCTCTCAGGGCCCCTCAGAGACAAGGGCTGATTCTGTGGGGTCCTCCTGTTTCTCTAGGAACGAGCCTGTGACTCTTCTCTGAGGACCGTCTTCTGGATCTCACAGGAGGGGTTCAGACTCTCGCTCCCCAAGCCAGCCAGGGGCCCTGTGGTTAGTGCTGAACAGAACCAGGCAGCCCTTTGGCTTGAAGTCCCAGCTCCTTCCTCTGTCCTTCCAGGAGGAAGGGCCTGACACTGCATTGCACTAACTGCCCTGACCAAGGATGGCCTACTGCGGGCCCAGCTAGGAGGACAGACTGGAAAATGGATCTAAGAGTTAAGGTAAAATTGCTCCCACCCCTCTCATCACACTCACCTCCAAGATGTAGTGGAGCCTGTTGGTGCCTGGGGACTCTGCCAGCAGATTCCCCAGCATGGCATTCAGGATGTCTAGCAAGACCCTATGCAGATCCTGCAAAGCAAGGGAGAGTCATGGGTCAGAGTTAGGGAAACTGGGGCCACACCTGCCACAGGATAGGAAGAGGGGTCTGTGGGAAGCAGTGGTGAGACCCCCAAACACATATCCTGGCCTCTCTCATTCACATCCCACTGCAGGCAATTAGCAAGGATTCGTGGCAGGATGACAACTAGCTCTTCAAGCCATGACTTTAGCATGATCTACCTGGACTTGGGTGGGGTCCTTCTCCATGCTCAGGGTGAACATGTCATGAAGGGCAGCATGAAGGAGGTGGGTCTCCAGCTCTGGCTCCAGGGCGGGTGTCATGGTGCTGGCAAGAGAGAGAGGAGCCGGTATTAGATTGCAGTGCAGGGGTGGGACTGGCACCAACATGGACGTGAAACTGCAGGGAAATAGGCAGAGGCTGGCGAGAATGGAAACTGAGGCACCAAGCCAGGGAATGATAAGGCCAAGGTTTCCCAGACAGACAGTGGCAGGGCAGGAATAGCGCCTGTTCCCTGGACCCTGCTGCCCCTCCTGTATCTGATCCTGGGAGCCAGCCTCTCCCAAAAGCCATTGCACTGTTACTGGAATGAAAAGAACAGCCCAGCCAGGAGCGTGTGAACCTTCCCGTCACCTCTGCCAGAGGACTCACCCTCTGGAGGTGACCTGGGAGTGGGAGGGACAGTGACTCCCAGCCATGGACCTGAGCAGCACTGGGGTGAGGGGAACTGGGCAAGAGAGTTTCGGTACCTGAGGTTGCCCACAGCAATCAGGCAGTTGGCCAGGATGGCGCCGGGTGGAGAGTCATCAGGAAGCTCCTCAATGAGCTCCTGTGAAACCCAAAGGAGCGTGTGAGATTCGGGCCTCACTGACACTTTCCAATGAGAAGATTACACAGCCAGCACCCCACCCAGCCAGCAGGATCCCCCCACCTGCCTCCCACTCCTCCAATTCCTGCCCACTATTTCTCCCGTCTCTTCTCCCGTATCTTCACCCCAGCAATCCCTGCCCTCAGCTGCCCCTCCAGCACCAGCCATCCGCCAGCTGGCTCCAGCTGCCAGGCACCGTGTCTTGCTCACCACAATCCTCTCCACCACAGCCACCTTGTAGCAATGCAGCTCCAGTGTGTCCTGCCCTCTCTGGTGTGCAGCGAGACACGTGGGGTAGATGGCATGCAGGAACGCGAGCTGCTGGGCCTCATCCTGCACCCACCAGGAGTGGGGTTAGGCAGGAGAGAGCCAGTTAGCCAGGGACCTCCCTGCCCACACTCCCCCTTCTCAATGATGCCTTCAGCCCCCAACTCCTTCTAGACTCCATAGCAAAGAGACCCCCCACCACCACTGTCTTGGGCTCCCTGGGAGGTGCCTCCCCCCAACCCCCGCCCCACCCAATGGAGCACCTTGGACCCAAGTGGCAGCATCTTGTGTCAGTGGGGTTCACGTGGCTCAGACCAGACACCTGGGCTGGGGACCTGCCCCCCATAGCGCTGGTCAAGGGCCAGGGCCCAGAGTGTTCACAGTCCCCTCTTCACCCAGCCTGGCTCCTCACCTGGAACAAAGCAGAAGCGTCCATCGGCCTGGCTGCTGCTCGAGTCCCAGGCGCTGCTGCTGTCCCATGGGGAGCGGGCTGAGCTGCTGGTGCTGGGACAGGGATCCTCCACCTCCTGCCCTGGGGAGGCTGGAAGGTCCTCAGTGACCGGGCAGGCGATGCCTCATGCTGGAAATCAGGGCTGGGCTCCTGGGGCCGATGCTGCCCACACAACAAGCCCCAGAGCCACCCTGCCCGGCTCTGCTCCTGGGCTGGGTCCTGCCTGCCCAGCCGCATCCTGGGCCAGCTCCATTTTGGCCTGGCCACTGCCTCTCCCACCTCAGCATCTGCGCCAGGAGCGGGTTTCCTCTGCCAGAAGGCTGGGCACTTCCACCTCCTGGCCCGGCCGGGAGCTCGTTCCCTGCCAGCGGGGACGGAGGGGCCGCTCTGCTCCTGGGGAAGATGGCAGCTGCTGCCCTCAGGCTCTGGGGCCACCTGCAGAGCCTTCTTCCTGAACACCCTCAGGAGCCTGGCCATCCTGGACCCGAGCGGGGAGCAGTTGTGAGTCTGGGCTCAAGGCAGTCTCTCACTAACCAGCCTTTTTGGTCCCGCCCCATCCCTGTCCCAGCCAGAGCAGCTCCTTCCCCCCCACCCCCCCAAAGGGGTACAGGGAGTGCAAGCTACACACACTGGCAGAAGTTCATTGCATGATCTGCTCCCAACTTTCCCCCTCGTCATCCCTGGTGCTGCAATAACTGGGGAGTCTCCTCCTCCCGAGCACTGGAGTCAGTCACAAAGACCATCAGTTACTTTGGACAAGCAGCTCCTTCCTGCCATCACAGGCCACACTCCCATCTCCCCACTTTGCCCCCACCCAGGCTAGAGCAGGAACAGAACCCAGAAGTCCAGACTTCTCCTGGGAAACCATTCCCCACTTCAAACCATTCCCCACTTCCCTCGGCATAGCAAGGTCAGGGTCTCGTTGTTTCCCATTGATTTCCATGCTCAGCAGCTCACAGTGTCAGGCCCGGCTCAGAGACTCTCAGCCTGGGGAACAGTCTCCCACAAGGGAAGGGCTGGGAGCCCCATTGCTGGGACCTTTCCAAACACACTGGAGATGGCTCTGGAGAATTCCCTCCCTGGTCTGAGAGCCAGGGACTCCTGGGGGCTGTTTGCAAATCCAATCTCCTTTGGGAGAGATTCTCTCCCCCTCTTTCTGCCTCTCCCCAGACAGACAGGGAAAGCCACAGAGGAACCCTAATGCCACTCACTTGCTCTGGTGATGGAGCGATGGATGGAGGATGTTCAGTGTCGTCCCTCACCCATCTCCTCACTCTCCAAGCCCGAGGCAGGCTGGAGAGGGTGGTGGTGACCTGAGGAGTTACCCCGCCCAGCCAGCAGGCAGGGTGATGACACTGGGTGATCGACTGACTGTGAAAACAAGAGTCTGTCTTATTGCCAAGGGACAGAGAAACTCGGCCTGCAGCAGGGGGTGCAGTACACCGCGCTAGTGTGGAGGTGACAGAGCCTCCAGGATCCTGACATCCCAGCACTTTACACACCTTCCTGGAGCCTCCCAGCCCCCCTGGGCTGTAGGGACTGCGACCCCAACCCGACTGATGAGAAACAGGCCTGGGGAAGGGAAGCTACTGACTCAGGGTCACACCAAGTGTCAGAGCCTGGGATGGGACCCAGCAGTCCTTATTTCCAGGCCCCTTCACTAACCACTGCTGCACACTCCCTCCCACAGCTGGCAATTACAACCAGGCCCTCGTGTCTGCTCCCCCTGCCTTTGAGAGGGAGTGTGCTCTGCTGGAGTGACTGGACCAGGGGATTGGGAGCCAGGACTCCTGAGTTCCATTGCTGGGTTTCCTGCTGGTTCCATTGCTGGTTGTTTTCCTTTTCCTGTGGGACTTTGGGCAAGTTGCTCCCCCTCTATGGCTTTGTCCCCAGCAGTCAAATGGGGATTTAATACTTTCCTCTATTGGACAGTGCTGGGAGAATCCCACAGCAAAAGCTGCTCTGACAGTGCCAAGCATCATCTGCCCATTAAAGGTCGGAGCGCACTGCCCGGGAGGAGGAGTGTTCGGCTCTGGGATTTCACTTCAGCCCAGTCTATAGAGAGGGGCCCAGTCATGGAATTTGGCTCAAGAAGACCAATTCTCCAATTTTCTAAGGGCTTTTTGAATTCCAGTCCTGTGCTCCGAAGTGCTTGGTGTCATTTGCATATTTTAGAAGCATACTTTCCACTCCATTTTCCAAATCATTAATGAAAATAGTGAATAGTACCAGACCCCGGACTGATCCCTGCCAGACCCACTAGGTGCACCCTCTCTGTTGGACAGCCAAACATGGAGAAGGGCTCTTGGAGGATGGGCTTTCAACCAGCTCTGCACCCACATTACACTAATTGCATCTAGACCACATTTCCCTTGTTTGCTTGTGAGAATGTCCTATGGGACTGTGTCAAAAGCCTTAGTAACACCAAGATCGATCACATCTACTGTTTACCCACCTCCACTAGGCCCGTAACCCTACTAAAGAAGGAAATAGGATTGGTTTGGAATGATGTGTTCTTGACAAATCTATGCTCACTAGTCCTAAGAACCGAATTACCCAGTAGGTGCCGACAAACTGATTGTTTAAGAATGTATTCCAGGATCTTTCCAGGTATGGAAGTGAAGCTAGCTAGTCTGTAAGCCCCAGGGTTCGCTTTGTTCCCCTTTTAAAAATAGGTCCTGTCTTGTTACTGGACGGGAAGATGTTCTTTTTCAGGGATCTCAGACGAGAACTGGGGCACAGCACCTGGTTCGTTAAGGCCACAAAACTAGAGGCAGGAACCTCTTCTCCCCTGCTGGCAAAGAACCCCAGGTACCTAAAAGTCAGGGACGCACATCCCTGAATGGGCCTTTAAAAAGGCAGTGGTTAAAAAATTTGGCCCTGACCATTTCTTGTTTCCACAGACTAGACATTTTAGCAAACTTTAGAATTCCTTGGTGCTAAACACCGTGAAACTCCCCCTTCTCCTTCCTAGAGGTCTTTAACGCCCTTTATCTCACTCAGGATCACGACTGCCCAGAGTTGGAGAATTGTCCCTGTTCTCATTGAACAGATGGGGAGGAGCTGGAGGGACAGAGAAGGGAAGTGACCTATCCAAGGGCCGACACAGCAAGGGGGTGGCAGTGCCAGAAAGAGAAGCCACCAGTCCTGACTCCTAACGGACAACAAATCCCCAAGAGGCAGGGATAGAGCCCAGGAATCGAGATGGTGGGAAATTTCATTGAAACCGTTTCTGTCAGAAAATCCCATTCAGACTAAAGCAGTTTGTTCCTGGAAATCATAACAAGTGGGATGAGAGTTCTTTGCAAAAAGATTTTGTTGTCAAACAAAAGCATCTCCTCTTTGTCACAGTGTGTTAAATTGTCTCACCGCACACAAAGAGGAGATACTAAGATCTCAAAAATTAGATAAGAAAATACAAATAAAATAGACTATTTCACCTATTCTATTATGTCATAATTTGATCTGAGTAAACGTGATAGGACACCTCATATTATGCACTACTCCTAGTAACACTCTCCAATGGATCCGCATCCTCCACCCACCGTGAGGTAGGTAGGAGTGGACCGTTATTATCCCTACTTGGAAGAGGGAGAAGTTAAGACTGAGAAAGGAGAATTGACTTGTCTTAGGTCATACAGCCAGTCAGTGGCAGAGTTGGGAATAGGACCCAAGAGCCCTGATTTTCAAACTAGCCATCGGATCTTCAATTTCATACACTGAATGACCTGAATAAAGTGTTCTCAAATGAGTTCCAGACCAACAAGAGTGCACAGGAATTATTCAGCAAGTATTTGAGGAGAACTGGAATGTTCAAGAGAATCATGAACTGCTCAGAGACAATTAATGCAGAGAAGCAGCATAATTTGTCAACCATATGACTGGTTGTGACTTACTAACTTACTTGGTCTTAAAAGAGAACAACAAGGACCCGAGTCTCCTCCCTGTCAATAACCCCCTGCTCAGCCAATCAGGGTAGAGGCTGAGGACTGGAGGCTGAGAGTTCTTACCAGAGAGCCCAAAGGATGGCCCAGGTCACTGGTGGGGATCACTGCCCGAGCACTATTTCAGCCCCACATTTTTGGGCGGACCTCCCACGACATGAGCTGCAGAGCACTCTCCCGTCACACACACACACACACACACACACACACACACACACACGCCTCCTGGTGTTGGGAGGGAAAGAGGAGAAAGGACAAAAGATGCAAGAGAAGAAGAGAAAGGAGGGAGGGATGGAGGAAAAGGTGAAATAAAACGGACAAACCCTCATGTTCCCAGTGATTCTAAGGGACAAAATTCTAGGTGCGGAATAAAATTCTGCCTCCTTAAGCTTGTGTTTTCCACGCCTAGAATTCAACTGTCACCAGATGGATCCGACTGAAGAGGTTTCAGCCCTGAGCAGGCTCTTACCTTCTCAACAGGGACATCTGTTTTCTCGTCAAATCAATGAACGGAAAGGAGAAAAGTCGACAGAGGTTCCTCCTGGCGCTCACGGACGTGACCCCTGATCCCCTCTCAGTCCTCACGGAGAGACTTCGAGAAGGAGACTTCCCTGGCCGCTCCCCATCTTGCCTGGCTGATGTCAGCATCTGTCTGTGAGGTCACCACCTCCCCACCACCTTTGACCAATCGGCTGAGCTCCTGCAAAAGGCCTGTGTGATGTCACTGCCACCCCCCTCCCTTGCCGTGCTCATGTCCTGTCACTGGCCAGACACTCTGGAGGTTGGAGCTGCTCCCTGGGGATCGCCCCACTCAATGAGGGTTCATTCTAGGAACAGGGCAGGATTGACTTTCTGTGGGCCTGGCCCCAAACATATTTGTGGGCCCCCCTGGGGAATGAAGAGGCCGGGGCCAGAGCACAGCAGGCAGGGTGGATTTGATTTAAATCACTCGTCAGGAAGACTCCATTTAATCATGGTTTTCTACATAAAAGTGCATTCTTGTTGGTTGTTATAACCTTAATACATATTCTTCACAACTCAGAGTTTGATGTAGGTTTCACTTTTAGAAGGGAAACACTATACATTTTTAAACTGTGATTTATTTTGAAAACTTTTCAGATGAGTTTTACAGCCATGTCACAAAACGAATGAGTGTTTGGTTATTTCATTTACCAAAGGTAACTGACGCAGAGATTTATGAAGTTATTGGGAGGTGAACTCTCTCCAATTCAACAGGTTAATTATTAATATTTGGAGGATTTTCTTGCCAGGCTGTATTAGGAAGAGACCATCCCCAGACAGATATTTAAATTGCTTTATTTAACTAAAACAACAATGTGAAGTATTCTGGATATTTTTCCTCAACAGCAAACATAATAGTTTAACAAAAAGCATATGTCTCTCACTTCTCACGTTTATCTCCAGACTTCTTTTCCTTGTCCAGATCTATTCTGCCCCCAACAATTTTCTATTCATTGAACTTTTTGAAACTTTTCACTTTTAAAGAGAGGTAAGGGGTTGACCCTGTTTCCACAAATTTGCAGAGGGACAATAGAGTTGAGGTCTGTTACTTCTCACCTCTCTATATTATTTATTTATTTAAAACATTTTTGATGTTAACCAGCACGTTACCTCTGGAGACACAAATCCACAATTTGCGAACTGCAAAACTAAGCATCTCTGATGTACCTTAATTAAAACAATCTTTAGATATTTTTTCCTCAAAAATCCAATTTAAATTAAAAAAATCAGATTATTTGATTTTTTAAAAAAGTCATTGATTTTTATCCACCCTCAAAGTTGGGCATGGGGGCGGGGGGAAGGATTGGTCCCCAGCTGGAGTGAGGCAGGGGACAGGGGCAAGATGAGCACAGTGGGGGATGAGGGGAGGACTAGTCCCTGTTGACTGGAGCGAGGCAGGGGCTGAGGGCAAAAGCACAGTGGGGCAGGAGCTAGGGTTGATCCTTGGAGCAAGAGAGGGGCCGGGGATAAACTGCAAGCACAGCAGGGCTGGGGAGGGGGTAAACAGGATCCCCCCCCCCCGCCCACATAGGGTGGTTACATACCTTAGCCCTGGTTCTAGCCTATTCTCTTCGTCTCGCTCTGCACTGAGCTGAGGGTGGGGATGCACTGAGCACAGGGCTGGGTGTGAAGGAGAAGGCTGGGGGTTAGGATGCAGGGTCTGAACAGAAGGTAGAATGAGGAAGGGGGCTCAGGGTTGGGGCAGGAGGTTGGGGGTGTGGAGCGCTTACCTGGGGCAGCTCCCATTCGGTGCCAGGGGTGCAGGTTGGTATGTGGGGAGGGAGGGTGCAAGAGCTCCAGTTTGGTGCTCAGGGTGGGGGTGGGGATGTGTGGGAGGTGCAGGTGTCAGGACTGGGTGTGTGGGGGGGTGCAGGAGTCAGGGCAGGGTGTGTGAGGGGGTGCAGGAGTCAGGGCTGGGGCATGCAGGAGTCAAGGCAGAGGGCTGTGTGTGTGGGAGAGGGCTGCAAGGGTCAGGGCTGGGCAGGTGCGCTGCAGTCGTGGGGGTGCTCCCAGGCCCCTGCCCTGAGCGGTTCACAGGAGGGGGCTGGAGGGGGTATACCCCGATTCCACCCCCTTCCTCAAGGCCCTGTCCCCGCCTCTTCTCCACGTCCCCTTCTCTCTGCCTGGCACACCGCGGACTGGGAGCAGGGGGCGGAGGTGGGGCGAGTCTGCAGCGAGCTGCGGGGCGAGGCGGGAACCTGGCTGCCGGCAGCCTCGGAGCAGCAGGACTGAGCCCGGGGCGCAGACCCACCTAGCTTCTCCCCCGCAGGAGAGAGTGGGGGGCAGAGAAGAATGGCTGGGCTGGGGCGACCCTGATTTTTTTTTTTGCGCTTGGGGCGACCCTGATTCGGGTGTGCCTGGGCCCACCCCGTGTGCACGCCTCTGAAGCTAGCATTATTGTGTGATCCTTGAGAACCCTGGAGCTGCTGCCCCTGAGTAGTGTGAGCGGGAATTGTGCTTTTTCTCATTGCTTGTGAACACACGGGGGTCCAGCTAGCCGGCTTTCAGCTCCCCCACTATAAAAAGTGATCAAGCCCTTCCTGTACCACAAACCCAGGGCCTTGAAAGGACGGGTCAGCACGAAAAATTCAGGGCTTGCCAACAGGGGGACACTCAGCAAAATGAATTTTGATTAGTAGAAGGTGTGACTTGAAAGTGGATTAGTTAAATGGCATCGAACCCTTCACTAACCCCATCAAAGAACTGACCTTACATAGCACATCAGAGCTCAAAGCTATTTCTTTATGTTTTTTGGGAGAAAGCTACATATTCCACAGTTCACACCCCTCTTCAAATGAGAGTTTTGGGGAGGTTGCAGAGAGGTTCCCTGTGCCTCTCTGGTGACTTGGCTTCTGGATTCTCCTGGTCTTTACCTTCTCCTGCTCCTGCAGTGTTGATTTTCTCTCCTTCATCATCCTGCAACCTCCTTCTTCTCTTCCTGTTGAAATAGCAGCAGCAGTTGCTCTGGTATCTTAGACCTTGTCTACACTAGAACTGACTTCGGTATAACTTACGGCGCTCAGGGGGGGTGAATAATCCACCCCCCTGAGCGACGTAAGTGATCCCGATCAAAGCGCTGTTGAGGAGAGCGCTATGTCGGCAGGAGAGCTTCTCCCGCTGACAGAGCTACGCCTCTCACGGCGAGTGGGACAATTAAGCTGATGGGAGGAGCTTAGAGCATCTTCTAGTGTCGATGTAGCATTAGTGATGAGTAGCTCAGTGTCTAGATAAACCCTTTACTATGACCAGAACTATGAACAGAAGCGAGGTAACAAACTTGCAACAACTCTGCAGGATGGTGTGATCCCCACTTCACACTGTTTAGCTCTGTGCTCAGAGCACTCGGCTGGGACCTGGGAGACCCAGATTCAGTTCTTTCCTGTCTGCCAGAGGGAAAGAGAGGATTTGAACAGGAGTCTCCCATGTCTCAGGAGGTGCTCTAACCACTGGGTTATTCTGATCTGAGGCTCCCTCCGTTTTCTGCAGAAAAGGACCTAGGGGTGACAGTGGACGAGAAGCTGGATATGAGTCAGCAGTGTGCCCTTGTTGCCAAGAAGGCCAATGGCATTTTGGGATGTATAAGTAGGGGCATAGCGAGCAGATCGAGGGACGTGATCGTTCCCCTCTATTCGACATTGGTGAGGCCTCATCTGGAGTACTGTGTCCAGTTTTGGGCCCCACACTTCAAGAAGGATGTGGATAAATTGGAGAGAGTCCAGCGAAGGGCAACAAAAATGATTAGGGGACTGGAACACATGAGTTATGAGGAGAGGCTGAGGGAGCTGGGATTGTTTAGCCTGCAGAAGAGAAGAATGAGGGGGGATTTGATAGCTGCTTTCAACTACCTGAAAGGGGGTTCCAAAGAGGATGGCTCTAGACTGTTCTCAATGGTAGCAGATGACAGAACGAGGAGTAATGGTCTAAAGTTGCAGTGGGGGAGGTTTAGATTGGATATTAGGAAAAACTTTTTCACTAAGAGGGTGGTGAAACACTGGAATGCGTTACCTAGGGAGGTGGTAGAATCTCCTTCCTTAGAGGTTTTTAAGGTCAGGCTTGACAAAGCCCTGGCTGGGATGATTTAACTGGGAATTGGTCCTGCTTTGAGCAGGGGGTTGGACTAGATGACCTTCTGGGGTCCCTTCCAACCCTGATATTCTATGATTCTATGATTCTCCTGTTGAAGCTGTTCTCCTGTGGATAAATAATGAAAGAGTGATTGGAGCAGGCAGACTAGACTCAGGGTCTCCTCCCAGGTGGATGCCCTGACCACTGGACTAGAGAGTCCTTCACGTTCTCTGGCCCAATGATTATTTCAGCACTTACCCACAGTGGAACAGAGTGGTATTTGTCTCTTGAGTGCCTGCTAGTAGTTGGGTGTGGTACTGCAATCTTTCCCCCACTCCTGGTGCCCCATGTATGTTGCTGACCTCACAGCCTACTGCTTCCTTTAATTAATTCCTGCTACATTCCCTGGGCCTCGCCCCATCTCTACCTCTTAACGGTTTCAGTTCCTCTCACTCCCCAGTTTAGCTCGTGCAGCCTATCAAATGCCTTTTGGCCAGAGCTGAGCACCCTTCTTTGCTCCTCCACCCCCAGCAAGGAACTGAGCAGCTGAGGTCCTGCAGCTCCTTTTTATAGGAGGCTGCTGGGCTCTGACTGGCTGCTTCCATGAGGCTTCTCTAGGCAAGCCTAGAGGAGCCCCCTCTGCTGCTCCTTCCTGGCGCAGGGAGTAGGACTGCAGGGCCACCAGGAGGAGGCCACAAGGGGCCAGGTACACCCCATCACAAACAGGCCTCCAGATTTTGGATGCCAAAGTCCTGGGTTTGTTTGGGTGTCAAAGCCAAACTCCTGGGGTTTGATCTGATAGGCCCTAGAAACACTCCAGGGAGTGAGGGGAGACATTGGGGATCGGTGGAGGGAATGAGGGGAGAAGAGCAAGGATCACTATCACTCCACCCAGCAGAAATGGGGCTTGGGGTGAAGAGAACTGGGCTGTGTGAGAAGAGACAAAAGGCAGGAAAGTTACAGAGCATGTTATGAGAACCTATCTAGACCAGAAAGTTGATTCACCTCACCCCACTGAGCCTTCTATAGATATAGTCTTGTGTTTTAATGCTGGGCTGGGGGTCTGCTCTTCCCCAGGGTCCCCCTTCATGTAAGGGGCACTCTTTGCCGTTTGATTCCTGAGCCTTTCGGGTGGAATGAGGTCACATTTTCAATTCTCTGCATCCACTAGGGCTAGAAACTTAACTTCATTTTTCTTAAATGAAAGCCAAAGTTCTCATCTAGCCCTTGCACGCCAGGAGTTGGGCTCTTGGAAACCCCAAATACCATGAGACCCATGATAAAATCACGTTGTGGCAATACGGAGGCTGAGACTTTCAGAGCAGTCATGGGGATTTAGATCCATAATTACCTGAATTGAAGAAGTGCCTAGATGAGCAGTTCTCCAGTGGATTTTTGCTCTGTCTGCCCAAGCAGTCATAGCAATTTCACAGTGGCCACAGCTTGAGCAGTTACAATATTGCACTGACAGCATTGTGGCAGATTGATGAGGGCAGAGGCAGCACAGACCAGATGTCACTCATTGCATGACCTTGGTACCCTGCTAGCAAGAAAAGCTACCTGGAGAGGAAATACGCAGGAGGAGCAAGCCTCCAATGCAGTTAATGGGCTGTCCTGGCCAGCTGTAGTCCCTGGGAGGGGAGCTAGGGTTGCAGATACCTTGTAGAGCTCCACTTCTTCTTCAGGCAAGCCCAGTTGGCTCCGTATTGCCCATGAGCTCATCCTACAGACCAATCCAATGGAGACAGCAAGAAAGGAGTAAAATGGGACCAAGGGCTACAGAATGGGGCAGCAGCAACAGGGACCAGAGCTACAGAATTCTGCAGTTTACAATATTTTATTTGGTTGTTTAAGTCTATAAAGAGAAAAATTGTAAATGACTGTCTAACAGTCCTCCCCTCCCCCCAAAAAATCAATTAATGCGTCTAACAGTGTTCAGTGAAGGTCCCATAATCCTGAGGAAATGCCAAATCCTGGGGCAGGTTGCTGGGCTTCTCCTCTGCCCCTGCCCTTCCAGCAGTAGAACTGCTGCATGTTTTCAAGTGTCACAGGAGCCTCTTACCCTGTGAGCAGCTTCTTTTGAGAGGGGTCAAAGGCATTAAACCAGCCAGGGATTTTAATACCACTAGGCCGTTATCATCCAGTCCCGTGATTCCCAAACACATTTTTGCTTTAGTTGAACTTATGGCCATAGCAAACTCAACGCGGCTGCTGCTGTGACAGTTAAATTGTCCTGCGAGGGCTGGGGGGGGGGGGGGGGTCAATGAGCAGAGGTGCGTTGGGGCTCCTGCTCTGATCAGGGGGCAGGCTCCAGTCTAGAGTTTCTGTTGAAGTATTTTTTAGAACAGCTTGTGAAGGGCTGCCCAGAGCTTCAGCTGGGTGCGCTTTGGTTGTCGACTGTAAGAGCATTTCTTGAGATTTGATCCTGGGAACCACACGGATACATTTCAGGTCTTACGCTCAGCATCCCCCTGCTAACCTTTGTCGTTTCAATCTCACTTTCCTACTTGTAAATCCTTTTCTTGTCACTGAGGCCCCTAGGGTTGGCTGCAGGACAAAGTGGCACTTGTGTAATTTAAATCAGTGTTTAAACGTGCATTCTCTTCCTCTCAACACACTAGTTTGCACCAGAGCCAACCTCACCTCCAGGCTGCTCCCCCACCCCACCCAAACTCTCTGCTACCTCCCCTGGGGCAGCTGCTCTGCCTCCCTACCTCTCCTATATGTCCCCTCCTGTCAGCTTCTCAGTGGGGATGGCACAAGTCTCACACGCACCCCCAGTCCCCGCTACTGACCAAAGGAACCCCTGGCCCACACTTGCTACAACCTCCGCACCCCTTTACCCCCCTCCCTACGGACCCAGCTCCCTCCTCCCCCAATAGCTGCAGTGCCCTCCCCACCACACTGCCCCCACCTGCCTTGCTCCAATCCCTACAGCCCCATCCCCTGAAGGAAAAGGTTGGGGGTTGGGGTGCAGGGTCTGAACAGGAGGTAGAATGAGGGAGGGGGCTCAGGGTTGGGGCAGGAGGTTGGGGGTGTGGAGCACTTACCTGGGGCAGCTCCCATTCGGTGCCAGGGGTGCAGGTTGGTATGTGGGGGGGAGGGTGCAAGAGCTCCAGTTTGGTGCTCAGGGTGGGGGTGGGGATGTGTGGGGGTGCAGGAGTCTGAACTGGGGACTGGGTGTGTGTGAGGGGGGTTCAGGAGTCAGGGCAGGGTGTGTGAGGGAGTGCAGGAGTCAGGGCAGAGGGCTGCGTGTGTGGGAGAGGGCTGCAGGGGTCAGGGCTGGGGAGGTGCACTGGAGTCGTGGGGGTGCTCCTAGGCCCCTGCCCTGAGCAGTTCACAGGAGGGGGTATACCCCGATTCCACCCCCTACCTCAAGGCCCTGTCCCCGCCTCTTCTCCACGTCCCCCTCTCTCTACCCGGCACACTGCAGACCGGGGGCAGGGGGTGGAGGTGGGGCAAGGCGGAAGCTTGGCTGCCAGCAGCCTCGGAGCAGCAGGACTGAGCCCGGGGCGCAGCCCCACCAAGCTTCTCCCCCGCAGGGGAGAGCGGGGGCGGAGAAGAGTGGATGGGCCAGGGTGCCCCTACCCCAGACTCCCCCGCCCCCCATCTCCAGCAGTCCGGCCACCCCCCTTTTTTTTTTGCGCTTGGGGCGACCCTGATTCGGGTGTGCCTGGGCCCACCCCGTGCGCACGCCTCTGAAGCTAGCATTATTGTGTGATCCTTGAGAACCCCGGAGCTGTGCTGCCCCTGAGTAGTGTGAGCAGGAATTGTGCTTTTTCACATTGCTTGTGAACACACAGGTGTCCAGCTAGCCGGCTTTCAGCTCCCCCACTATAAGAAGTGATCAAGCCCTTCCTGTACCACAAACCCAGGGCCTTGAAGGGACGGGTCAGCGCAGAGAATTCAGGGCTTGCCAACAGGGGGACACTCAGCAAAATGAATTTTGATTAGTAGAAGGTGTGACTTGAAAATGGATTAGTTAAATGGCATTGAACCCCTCACTAACCCCATCAAAGAACTGACCTTACATAGCGCATCAGAGCTCAAAGCTATTTCTTTATGTTTTTTTGGGAGAAAGCTCCATATTCCACAGTCCACACCCCTCTTCAAATGAGAGTTTTGGGGAGGTTGCAGAGAGGTTCCCTGTGCCTCTCTGGTGACTTCGCTTCTGGATTCTCCTGGTCTTTACAGTCTCCTGCTCCTGCAGTGTTAATTTTCTCTCCTTCACCATCCTGCAGCCTCCTTCTTCTCTTCCTGTTGAAATAGCAGCAGCAGTTGCTCTGGTATCTTAGACCTTGTCTACTTCCTAGAACAGTGGGGGCCTATCCCCATTGGCCTATATACAGCCCCACTGTGTAACCCAGATGTGGCTGCATCTTAGTACCAAGACACCAGGGGTCACGGCGCCAGTGGAGATGTACACACAGGCCACTGCCCCACGTGGCCACCAGACTGTGCCCTGTTTTAGCTGGCTACCACACTTTACTGCCCCAAGATGTGCGGTACACGCAGGCTACACATGAGGTACACAAAACCTGTTCTCAAACTGGGCACCAGGGGTCACTGCAGCACTGGCTGGGGGGACACATGCAGGGCACTGCCTCACGTGGCCACCAGGAGTCACTGCTACAACGGTGGTGGTGGGGGAATGATAAACAGGCCACGGCCTGAAGTGGCTATTACCACAACGGTGTGTGTCTGTCTGTTGTGGGAGGGAGATACCAAGAGGGCACTGCCACACCAGGCCACCACGGGGAGGTCACAGCTCCAATTAGTAGATACACATATCAGGCAGTGCCTCAACTAGCCAACAGTGGGCACTACTTCAGATGTGGGAGTGCGGGGCGAGAAGAGGAAATCAAAGACCCTTGCCTCACTTAGACACCAGCAGTCACTTCCCAAATAGGGGATGTCATAAAAATAAAGGGAAGGGTAAAACCCCTTTAAAATCCCTCCTGGCCAGAGGAAAAATCCTCTCACCTGTAAAGGGTTAAGAAGCTAAAGGTAATCTCACTGGCACCGGACCAAAATGACCAATGAGGAGACAAGAGACTTTCAAAAGCTGGGAGGAGGGAGAAAAACAAAGGGTCTGTGTCTGTCTGTATGCTGCTTTTGCCAGGGACAGAACAGGAATGGAGTCTTAGAACTTTTAGTAAGTAATCTAGCTAGGTATGTGTTAGATTATGATTTCTTTAAAAGGCTGAGAAAAGAACTGTGCTGAATAGAATAACTATTCCTGTCTGTGTGTCTTTTTTGTAACTTAAGGTTTTGCCTGGAGGGATTCTCTATGTTTTGAATCTAATTACCCTGTAGGGTACCTACCATCCTGATTTTAGAGAGGTGATTCCTTTACTTCTATTAAAAGTCTTCATGTAAGAAAACTGAATGCTTTTTCATTGCTCTAAGATCCAAGGGTTTGGGTCTGTGGTCACCTATGCAAATTGGTGAGGATTTTTACCAAACCTTCCCCAGGAAGTGGGGTGCAAGGGTTGGGAGGATTTTGGGGGAAAGACGTGTCCAAACTACGTTCCCAATAAACACAGTTAAAGTTTGGTGGTGGCAGTGGAAATTCCAAGGGCAAAGGGTAAAATTAATTTGTACCTTGGGGAAGTTTTAACCTAAGCTAGTAAAAGTAAGCTTAGGAGGTTTTCATGCAGGTCCCCACATTGGTACCCTAGAGTTCAGAGCGGGGAAGGAACCTTGACATGGTGGCAGAGTGGTGGGATTAACCTGAAATCCTTTTGAGATCAATTTGAGATTTTTTGAACCAGAAAAAAATATTTTAAAAAAGGAAATATTTTTTTTCCTTTGGGGCTGCTAGAAAGGAGGTCCAACTGAAAGCAGCTAGTTTTTTCTCTGCTTTGGGAACAGAGCAGAGACAAAACGGGATTATCTTTGTGAATTGCAGGTTTTCTTTGCCTCAAGGCAGAGTATTTAATCTCCTGCATGGAAATGCACAGTCTTCGCAAACTGGAGTTATTCTTTTCCCCCTAAAAGTAAATAAGTTCTATCCATTTGCCTGGAGACAAAAGTGGTAGGGTTTTTTTTTAGGATTTTGATTTTTTTTTTTTTTACAAGGTGCACAGGTTTAAAAAGGAATTTTTTGGAGGGCGGGGAGGGCTACTGGTAAGCAGGTTTCCAAGTAGTTGGAGGTTTTTTGCTTTGATTTGTGGAACAGAGCAGAGACAAAGGGAATTGTCTTTCTTTGTAGGCTGACAATCACTATCAGAGAATAGGTATCCTATTCCAGAACAGCAAAATTTTACAGCCAAGTTTTGTTTGTTTATTTCTAAACCTCGAGTGTAAAGTTAGTTAAAAACAGAGAGGTTAGGATGACAGAATCCATGGCTCAACAAAAGCTGGAATTAGCCAAATTTCAGGCTACGGAAAAATAAAAAGAACTCATGCGGCTGGAGGAGGAGGTACAGGAGGCTGCCCACAGGAGGGAAATGGAGGCAAGGAAGCATGTGGAGGAGGAGAAGGAAAAAGAGAGGAAGCATGAACTGGAGATGGAGAAGGTAAAGGCTCAGCAGAATATACCAACAAACCCTAGCAATCCTTCTCCAGGTACCACTTCCCATTCCAGAAAGTTCCCCACCTATGAGGCAGGCGATGATATTGAGGCCTTCTTAGAAAATTTTGAAAGGGCATGCCTTCGGTACAGCATCTCTATCGACCAATACATGGTAGAGCTGAGGCCGCAGCTCAGTGACCCTTAGCTCAGGTGGCAGCTGAAATGCCTAAAGTGGCAATGGCCACGGCGGAGCTACCACCAGGCCCTGAGGGTCCTTTATCAATACTGCTTGGGCCACGCCCAGGAGGACCCAGGGCCTTGTCCGTCTTTATCCTCTCTAGGCCCCTGCTGATTACAGGGAATGGAGGAAAGGAGTAGAGAAGCCGGCCTGACCAGGACAGGAGAAAGGCAATGGAGATAGTGCGCCTCCCCAGGCCCCCCCGGAGCAGAACCAGGGGCATCGCCAGTTCTGCCAAGTCACGAATAGGTGCACTTGGGGAGTTCGCCACCTTCATAAGAGCTGGTGGGCCACTTCCGGGTGGAGGGACCACTCATGTTGTGAGAAAAAGTCCCTGCTCAAGTGATCCACCCTCTCATTCCAGGCACCTGGTAGGTGGAAGGCCTTCAGGTGGATGTTATGGGATGTCAGAAGTCCCACAGCCTGAGGGCTTCATGGCAGAGGGCAGAGGATGGGGTCCCACCTTGCCTGTTGATATAGAGCATCGCGGCCGTGTTGCCCATGAGGACCCTGACTACCTTGCCCTCCAGGTGTGAGCCGAAGGCCATGCACACCAGCCGCACTGCCCTGAGCTCCTTGATGTTTATATGTAGGGTCAGGTCTTGAGCCGACCACAGGCCTTGGGTCTGAAAGTTCCCCACATGGGCCCCCCAACCCAGGTCTGATGCATCGGACACCAACTCCAATGATGGGGCCCTGTCCCTGAAGGGGACCCTTGAAGCATGTTGCTTGGGGTGAACCACCACTGTAGGGAGGTGATCACAGAGCGTGGCACGGGGACGACCTTGTCCATCCTGTCCGTGGCCTGGGAGAACTTTGAGGCCAACTGGAGCTGGAGGGGCTTCATCCTGAGTCTGGCAAGATAAACCACATATGCGCATGCTGACATGTGACCCAAAAGTTGTCTGTTGTCACCAAGAACCTTGTGACCGAGTCGCTGAGACCTTTCAGGGTCTGTAATCTGCCTGGTGGGAGAGAGGTCCTGGCACACACTGCGTTTAGGAGCACCCCGAAAAACTCTATGTGTTGGACTGGGACTAACGTGGACTTGGTGTTGTTTACCAACAGGAGGAGCTCCATGTGATCCCTCACCTGCGACCAGGAGGTACCCTTGACAAGCCAATCATCCAGATAGGGAAATATCTGGACCCCCCCCACCATCTGAGGTAGGCCACTACCACCGACATGCATTTTGTAAACACCCTGGGGGCAGTGGACAGATGAAACGGGAGGACTGTGAATTGGTAATGATTCTGTCCCAACACGAAACAGAGGAAGCACCTATGCCCCTTGAATATGTGGAAATAAGCGTCCTGTAGATAGAGGACAGTGTACCAGTCCCCAGGATCCAGGGAGGAGATGATGGAGGCCAGGGAGACTATGCGGAATTGAGTTTCACCATGGACTGGTTCAGACCTCACAGGTCCAGGATGGGCCTGAGCCCGCCTTTGGGATAAGGAAATAATGGGAGTAATACCCCTTGCACATGAACTCCTTGGGCACCCCCTCTTGCGCTCCTAGTCCTAGGAGCCGCCCCACCTCCTGCTTGAGCAGAGCTTTGTGGGAGGAGTCCTTCAAGAGGGACGGGGGTGAGCGGTGGTAAGGCAGGGAGGAAGTAAACTGGAGGGTGTAACCTCAGGAGTTGGTGTTGAGGACCCATTGATCCAAGGTTAGCTGTGACCATTCCGGGAGGAAAGCACACAAGCGGTTGGAGAAAGGTAGCTTTATTGGAGGTGGATCCCTGCATCCTGTCAAAAAAGCCTTTTCCCTGCCTGCTTGCTCTTGGAGGATCTAGCCGGGGGGGGGGGGGGGAGAAGGACAGGCCAAGACTGCCTCTGAGGGTGTCTCTTATAGTCCTGCTGCTTCTTATGGGCGGCCTCATACTTCAGAAGAGCGGCCTGGGCGGGAGTCTGCTGTGGCTTGAACTTAGGGTTTGCCAAAGCCGGGACATAGAGCCCCAGAGTCTGGAGGGTCGTGCGGGAGTCTTTCATGCCATGCAGCCTTATATCTGTTTCCTCTGCAAATAGAGCTTTCCCGTCAAATGGGAGATCCTACATGGAAGACTGCGCCTCGCTGGACAGCCCAGAGAGCAGGAGCCATGATTCCTGTCTCATGGATACCCTGCGGAGGCTATTGATTGTGGGTCCGTGTCTGCAGCATCAGAGGCTGCCTGCAGGAGCTGCTGCCCCTTCCTCTGCTAGCACTTTGAACTCCTTCCTATCATGCTCTTGGAGGGAGTCCTCAAACTTGGGCAGGGAGCCCCACAGATTGAATTAGTTCCGGCCCAGGAGAGCCTGATGGTTTGCCACTTGTAACTGGAAGCTCGAAGATGAATAAATTTTCCTTTCAAAAGAGTCCAGTCTCCGAGAGTCTTTGTTCTTTGGGGTCAGGTCTGGCTGACCTTGCCGTTCCCTGTGGTTGATGGACTCGACCACCAGGGACTTGGGCGCTGGGTGGGTATACAGGTACTCATGCCCTTTAGTGAGTACAAAGTACTTGTGTTCCACCGTTTTAGAGATGGAGGCCAATGAGGCCGGTGTTTGCCACAGGGCATTTGAAATCTTAGCCACCCCTTCATGGACAGGCAATGCCACCCTACCCAGTGCTGATGGGGACAACACATTAAACAGGGAGTCTGATGGCTCCTCCATCTCCTCTGCTTGGAGGTGGAGGTTTGCTGCCACCCTCTTTAGGAGTTCTTGGTAGGCCCTGAAGTCCTCCTGCAGGGCAGAGGGGGACGGGGCTGCAATCGCCTCCTCCAGGCGGGGTGAGGAGGCCAGTGCAGTGCTCTGGGTGTCGGCCGGCACCAGAGGGTCCACCACCTGGTCGGACTCCAGACATGGCACCAAGGACGTACGTCCCACCAACTCCTTTCTTGGGGGTCTGGAGAGGGAGGCTGACGGTGCTTCCAAAGTTCTGGCCACCAAGCGAGCTCCTACTGGGGGCTGTGCCGGAGGCCACAGTGCCCACTGGTACCATTGGGCCGGCCACGATGCTCGGTGCCACTGCACCCGCTGTGGCACCAGCGGGACCAGCTGTTCGGGTTGGCTGGCCTGCCCCATTGAAGTTACGGCTACGAATGGAGACCGGACTGGCGTAAGATCTGCTGCTGTCTCTGGACCAGAAGCAGCGGCAGTGCTGGGATCTACGAAAGCCACGGGACCACGATCTCAATGTGGAGGACCGGTACCAAAGGTAACAGCTGCTCCATGAATGGCCTTGATGGGCGGACCCATGATGCCCAGAGCTGCGATGTCTTGGTGTAGACTTGGAGCAGGAGTCCAAGCGGGAATGGCGTTGCTGACCATGCTGTGACCGACTGCAGTACCCTCTCCGAGATGAGGACCGTTGGCGATGCCCGCAGCGGTCCTGTCAATATTCGCTCCTTGAGGACAAGTGGTGCTGAGAGTTCCAGCTGGATGGCACCCAGCCAGACATTCTGGTTGGTGTCAAGGGCGATCCACATGAACTCTGCCCCGAGCAGTTGCTAGGCGGTGAACAGCATCGGGAACGTTCCCTCGACTGAGACTGGAACCAGGCCAGAGGCGACTGTGGAGATCCCAGAGGCAGCTTGCCTCTGGAGCATGGGGCCAACATCGGCGGTGCTCCAGGCACTGGCATGTACATAACGTCCTGGGCCGCCTGGAGGGCTTCACGCGTGGATGGCATCTGGACATCCGGAGAGGCCTGGGGCCCAGTGGGGATTGAGGACTGCTCGACATGGGCCTAGCCTCTGTCTGAGGCTTCCCTCGGTGCTGCTGCGAAGAGGGAGTCTTCCTGGCCCTCTTGGTGTGCCCCGTGGATGGGGAGTGGTGCCAACTGGTGGATGGCACCGGAGGATCACTGCATACCAATGCCATGGTGCCGGGTACCGATTTGGAGTGGCATGCTAGAGTTGGGGTCAGCGCCGACTTCATCAGGATGGCCTGGAGCCTAATGTCCCTTTCGCTTTTGGTCCAAGGCTTAAACGACTTGCAAATCTTGCACCTTTCACTGATATGGGTTTCTCCCAAACAGCGCAAACAGTCTGCGTGTGGGTCACTTCTTGGCATAGAATGCCTACAAGAGCCACACAACTTAAACCCCGGGGTGCGGGGCATGTCCTGGCCTGGGCTCACTGACTAAACTAACTAAACAGCTAACTAACTACAGGTACTAACACTGAACGAACAAACAGTTCTGGGGACGAGCTACAGCAAAGCTGGAGCAGAGCAGTTCCGACGCACTTCACTGGTGGCAAGAAGGTACTAAGGGTGGGGGGAGCGTGCAGCTCCCCTTATACCACACCAGGCAGGCGCCCCTCCAGGGGTTGCGGGGGCATGCTCCCCCCCTACAGGTACTGCTAGGGGAAAAACTTCTGGCACCAAGCACGCACACCTATTGTGGAATACACATAAGCAATGACTCGACGATGACGACGACATGTATGCCCGTGATAATGGACACAGCTCAGCGAATGGTGGGACTTTCCATTCCCACCTCGGCTGGACAAAGATACTCCCTCTGCGATACATCTTTATACCGTAATACCAACAAGTTAGTACTACTGCCCCCCAACGTCGCTAGTTAGTACCCATCATTTTGTATATATTGGTTCAGTCAAAACATCTCCGTTACATACTGCCATCCTGACCTTAGGGAGGGTTCAGTGTGTTCCTGTTATCCTTGGGCAATGTTTTTGTACCAGCCTTGATATCGGGATGTGTTTGCGTGAGTACTCTGTGACTAGCACTTCTTAGGAATGTGTATTTCTGCAATATCAACCCTGTTCTTGCCAGATTCTGTGAGCAGGTCCTGCCTCATAGCAGGCCTCTGATACAAGGGATTATGTCTCAGGCTCTCCTCCTACTATAGTAAATAGTTGCACAGCTATTATCTAAGTGCATGCCACTTCCCAGACTAAATTTTACATCCACTGTTTGGAAAGACTAACCCCTTAGTAACACTGCACTCAAAGCATTAGCCAAATGAAACTTTACAAGGAAGTCTGGCTCTCACAGACCAAATGGGGCCATAACTTTGTTATTCAATTTGCCAGAAACAGTGAACTAAAGTAGAACAGGAAAATCTTGGGCTGTCAGCATTACTGAGTTTTCTGGCAGTGGCAATGAAAGCAAATCCTCATGTAAGATGATGAAATAAAAGGTCATTTGGATCCAGAGTCAAGAAAGATGACATATCATTGGAAGATTTATGCAACAGATTCAGGTTACGAGTGTGTAATCAAGGCAGAGACAACAGACGGTTCTTAAGCAATAAGCTTGGAGACAGCATATTTGTGGCAACGAGACATTTTGTAAGGCAAGAGATCTGGACGTGTTGCAAAGTCACACTCAATCTTCATAATAATGAAATTCCAGCATGATTCAAAAAGAATGATTACTTACCTTCTCGTAACTGTTGTTCTTTGAGATGTGTAGTTCACGTCCATTCCACATTAGGTGTGCACGTGTTGCGTGCACGAGCGTCGGAAACTTTTCCCCTTAGCGGCTCCTGTTGGGCAGGTGGGGCCCCTGAGTGGCACCACTGCGCTGTGCATATATACCCCTGCCGGCCCGACCCCCTCCAGTTTCTTCTTGCTGGTGACTCCGACAGAGGAGTAGGAGGGTGGGTGGTGGAATGGACATGAACACCACATATCGAAGAACAACAGTTATAAGAAGGTAAGTAACCGTTCTTTCATCTTTGAGTGCTTGTTCACGTCCATTCCACAATAGGTGAATAACAAGCTTACCTCTGGAGGAGGGTAGGAGTCACAGAACAACTGATTGGAGGACCGCTCTGCCAACTGCTGCGTCCTTTCTGGCCTGCTGGTTGACCACATAGTGGGTCTTCAAGGTGTGCACCAAGGACCAGGTGGCTGCTTTGCAGATCTCCTGGATTGGGACCTGTGTCAGGAAAGCCGTGGAAGTTGCTTGCACCCTGGTCGAGTGGGCCGTGACTGCCAGGGCCGGAACACCTGCGAGCTCATAGCATGCCCGGATGCAGCTTGTAATCCAAGATGAGAGCCACTCATTCCACTTTCATTCTCTCGGCTACATCCACGAACAGCTGTGCTGATTTACAAAAGGGCTTGGTATGCTCCAAATAGAACACAGGTGCTCGACGGACATCCAGGGTGTGTAGGTTGCGGTTGGGTCCGTATGGGGTTTTGGAAAAAACACCGGCAGACAAATGTCTTGGCCCAAATGGAATTGCGAGACCACTTTAGGGAGGAACTTGGGGTGCGGTCGAAGCTGCACCTTATCCTTGTGAAACACTGTATACGGTAGCTCAGAGGTGAGAGCCCTCAGCTCAGACACCCTTCTGGCCAAGGTAATGGCCACTAGAAATGCCACCTTCCAGGAAAAGTGGAGGAGGGAGCAGGTAGCGAGGGGCTCAAACGGGGGTCCCATGAGCTTAGGGAGGACCAAGTTAAGGTTCCAAGGAGGGACTGGGGAGGGCCTGAGTATGGAAACATCCTCTCCAATCCTTTAAGGAACTGTCCCACCACTGGGTGGGAAAACAAGTTGCAGTGGGGGAGGTTTAGATTGGATATTAGGAAAAACTTTTTCACTAAGAGGGTGGTGAAACACTGGAATGCGTTACCTAGGGAGGTGGTAGAATCTCCTTCCTTAGAGGTTTTTAAGGTCAGGCTTGACAAAGCCCTGGCTGGGATGATTTAACTGGGAATTGGTCCTGCTTCGAGCAGGGGGTTGGACTAGATGACCTTCTGGGGTCCCTTCCAACCCTGATATTCTATGATTCTATGATTCTAACACCGAGCCCCCCAAAAACCCCGGCTGGAAGGCGGAGATGGTCACCAGATGCACTCTGAGTGAGGACGGGGCCAGCCCCTGCTGTTTGAGGTGCAGGAGGTACTCGAGGATGGCTTGCACCGGGGCCTGGCATGGCCGCACCTGTTGGGGCTCACACCCACACGAGAACCTTTTCCACTTGGCCACATTGCTGGAGGGCTTTCTACTGCCAAGCAGAATCTGCTGTACAGGAAGGGAGCACCGGCTCTCCAAGGCATTTAGTCACAGAGCTTCCACGCCGTCAGGTGTAGTGATTGCAGGTCAGGGTGGAGAAGCCACCCGCCGTCCTGCGTGATGAAGTCCCAGTGTAGGGGCAGGACTACCGGGCCTCCACTGACAGCTCTAGGAGTGTTGTGTATCAGTGCTGGCGGGGCCACGACGGGGCAATGAGGACCACTGCCGCCCTGTCCTTGCGTTCCTTGAGGAGGACCTTGTGTATCAAGGGCAGCAGGGGAAAAGCATACATCAAGCCCCCTCCCCACGGGATCGCAAACGCATCTGCGACTGAGCCCGGGCTGTGGCCCTGAAACGAGCAGAACTGAGGGCACTAGGAGTTAGCCCTAGTGGCAAACAGGTCTACCTGGGGAAACCCCCACCTGCGGAAGAGCAAAAGCACGACATCCACACACGACATCCATCCATGTGATACGACCTGCTGAGGTAGTCTGCCAGCTCGTTTCGCACCCCCGGGAGATACGACGCCGCGAGGTGAATGGCGTGGGCTGTACAAAAGTCCCAAAGGAGGAGAGCCTCGTGACAGAGAGGCGAGGAACGGGTACCGCCGTGCTTGTTTATATAGAACATGGCTGTAGTGTTGTCTATCAGAACTGTCACGCTGTGACCAGAGTGGCGTGAAAAGTCTTGCAGGCCCTGAGCTCCTTCACATTGATATGGAGCAACCACTCTGCTCCCGACCACAAGCCCTGAGTCCTGAGGTCCCCGAGGTGAGCCCCGCATCCGTGGTCTGACACGTCCGTCACCAGCATCAGGTCTGGTTGTGCGGCGGCAAAGGGGATGCCTTCGCAAACCACAGGCTGGGACTGCCACCACAGCAGGGAGTCCAGCACGTCCCTTGGGGCTGTCACTACCAAGTCAAGGGGGTCCCTGCCTGTGTGGTACACCCGAGCGAGCCATGCCTGCAGAGTCCTGAGTCTCAGTCTGGCATGCCTGACCACGTGTGTGCATGCTGCCATGTGGCCCAGCAATTGCAGGCAGCATCTGGCCATTGTAGTTGGAAACTGGCGCAGGGAGACCACCGCTTGCTGGATAGCCCGGAATCAGGATACTGGAAGGCTTGCCCTGGCCTGCACCGCGTCCAGGACCGCCCCTATGAATTCCACTTTCTGTGTGGGCATGAGAGTGGACTTGGGGACGTTGACCAGGAGCCCCAGCTCGCGGAACAATCTCAGGGCCACCTCCATGTGGCCCCGCACTTCTGCTTCGGATCGACCAGCCAGGAGCCAGTCGTTGAGGTACGGGTAAACCAGGACCCTCTGCCTCCGTAAGAAGGCCGCCACCACCACCATGCATTTTGTGGGGCCGCGGCTAGACTGAACAGGAGAACCGCAAATGATCTTGGCCTACGGTGAAGTGCAGGAACAGCCAATGTGCTGGGTGGATGGTGATATAAACAAACGCTTCCTTCATGTTGAGGGCAGTGTACCAGCCTCCCGGATCTAGGGAAGGGATGATGGTGTCCAGAGAGATCATGCGGAACTGGTCCTTGACCAGGAACTTGTTGAGCCCGCGCAGGTCTAAAATGGGACGAAGTCCCCCTTTAGCCTTGGGGATGAGGAAGTATGCTAACTGATAACAGCTATCTATGAGAAAGGCTAAGGGACTGCTCACATCCAAGAAAGAGAGGTTGTTCCAACACCGCCACGGATGGTAAGGAGGAACTGGAGGGGTCGGGCGGCAGAGGTATATATGCACAGTGCAGTGGCGCCACACGGGACCCCGCCAGCCCGAAGTGAGCCGCTAAGGGAAAAAGTTTCCGACGCTCGTGCACACAACGTGCGCACACCTAATGTGGTATGGATGTGAACAAGCACTTGAAGAACTTATCACTGTGCTTCTGGATCTGCAGCTAGTGGAAGCTGGAAGTTAATGTTCAGGAAAGCTGCTACGGGAAAGGCATCTGGGAAGATAGACTCCTAGGATTTTCATGTCATTTCTGTGTGAGTTTTGAGACAGAAGACTGTAACCTTACAAACAACCCCAAAAGTTCCATAGCACATAAAACACAGTGCATCTCACCCAAGATAAAAATAACATACCAGAAATGGAAATCACAAATGCCCATATGCTCTCACAAAACAAACCTGAACTTTTCACTTTAGCATCTATCAGCAAAAGCTAGCACTGATGTGTTCTGGAAAGACTGCCTAGCCAAGTGAAGAGCCTATGCAAATACCAACAAAATAGCAGCTTTGGAGTCAGTTATTTAGAGGATGTATTCAATATCAGTGACTCAAATTCTGTTTTCTACTACAGTGCAGTAGAATATGCATATTTTAACCTTCCATGGATGGAAAATTTTAGCTAAGTCCCATTTTCTGTTTTTGGCAAATTGTCAGAGGAGCGAATGAACTTGTGGCTGAGTGTAAGGCTTGCTCCATGCTTTTCCCAGGAGTTTGGAAGGTGGGATCCATGAAGGTATATAAGCACCTAAGTCCCCTTTTTAGGGACTGTTGCAATCCACAAAATACCCACTCTACTGGTGCCAAATCCTGTAGGTCCCTAAACTCACTTAGCACCTGTTTTTTCCTCAGGGCTACCTCCCTCGAGGTAGAAAGAGCTAGGTGTCCAGCTAAGCCCCAGAGTGATTCACAAACTGGGAGAGACAGGCATCCGGCTGCCCAAGGAGACAGATCTGGAAGGCAGCCTCTGAGCACACCTACAAGATCAGGTCCTCAGGTGAATTCACACTAAACTGCCAAGGGCAGAGAAGCTCCCTTACAGTCTTTAGCCTAGTGGCCAGGGTACTCACCCCAGAATGTGGGAGACCCTCCATTCAAGTCCTCCCCCACGAGACTGGGAGAAGGGATTTGAACAGGGATTTGCCACCTCCCATCTGAGTGCCTTAACCACTAGGGTAGCGAGTCATCTTAATGCTTTCTCTAGCCCAATTAATAGCCAGATATTCTATTGTTTAATTAAAGTGGCACTACTTCAATAGGAGAGACTGCAGGAGCCCCACAGCAAAATATTCTATAGCATTGTTGTAAGAGTTCAAATCCCTGGCACCAGCATATTACACATACTTCTGAACACTATAGACTGAAATGGCCTTAGTTTGACTCAGGCTGTTTTTAAGGCTAGCATGCCCAACACTATTCTCTGAGCAGCAGCAACCTTTGACACACCTACCTGTGGCAGGCTGCATTCTTCACCCTCTCTCTCTCTATTCAGCTATGTTGGTGTATATGGATCTTATATTAGTTACCTGCAGGGCTGTTAATGTGGGGAAGTTATTGTGAGGAAGTTATTCCTCGGAGCAGCAAGATTTTTTGTCTGCAGCCCCACAGATGGAATAACATTCCTGTCCCATTAAAACCTACACGAACATGATCTGAGTTTTAGAGAGTTTTCATTTTTTATACTGATGCGGTGATGGAAAGTAAAGGCCAACTGCACTGTGCTATTTTACAGGTATCCCATATTATGTTCTAATTGAGTGTCATTAACATCACTTTGCCATCTCCTTGAGACACAGCTCAAAAGGTTAAGTCGGCAGTAGGTAAAATTTGAAATGAAATACATCAGACACATGCCATTTTGCATCTTTCCTTTCCTGGCAAGGATCATTACAAATAATCAGTGTGTAAACAGAGGTGATCTCCATTATCAGCAGACTTCTACTAGATTTGCTTAGTGATGGCACAGTTCAGTGTCTGCAACATATATGGGCGAGAGCAAGGATATCAAAACTTTGCTAGTGGTCAAGTTGTACCATCCCACAGAGAAAGCCAAGGGAGACTGCAGCCCAGCAACTGGTTGGGAAGAGGCAGTGGGATTGACAGTACTTTCCTTTTGTCCCCCTTTCCTGCAGAAGCAGTACTGACAGTGGGTAGGCTCCCCCACATCAAGAGCGTAATGCAGGCACAGAGTCTGAGTAACTACTTCAAGCAATAACACAGGTGTGAATATCTGCTTGAAAAGAAGAGTTCCTTCACCTCTCTCAAGCTCCCTTTCAAGGAATGCACACACCTCTAAAAGGCTGTTCTCTTAGCATTAAGCTTCTCTAGTTTCTCCCTCCCACTGAGTTTCTGCCTTTTGGGGTTTGTCCCCAGATACAGTAGTTTCTACTTTCCCTCCTCACTTCGTAATTTACTAACCATGATTTAAATTGTTCTATGCACCTGTAGACTGTTTTGGTTTTCACAGATACTTTCAACTTCTCCCAGTCTAGTATCATCTGAATTTCATTAGCTGCTGTTTACAGCCTCTTTCGGACAATTAAAGGGGCGCCAACAATGTAAGTCACTTTTGTCTATTTTTTAAATCCACTCTTGTTGCTTTTAGTTATCTTTGGTTACTTGTAAAGGAATGGAGGAAAATACCACTTTTTTCAGTTTATTTTGTATTGTTCTCAGGTTTTATACCACACAACACCATCATACACTCAAGCACTTTCCTATCTATCATTATGTGTCACATGAGGTTCATCCATATTCTCATCCTCATTCTAGGAGAGGATTGCACGTGCAGTGTTTTGGCAAGAGTTTTGGTTTTTCAAATGTACATGGCTGTGTATGTTCTGAGTTTATGTTAGAGAAGGCGGATGGAAGAAAATGCACCATGCATTTGGAGTGGAAGGTGATGAGGTTTTGTGATGGTCCTTAGTTCCTGCGGGAGTTCATTTCACTCAATACTGACTATACAGGGGAAACTGACTATACCAATTTCCCCAGTTCACAATGGTCTTCACAGAGAAGGAGGGGGAGAAGAGTTTTAAAGAGTGAGTGTAAAATTACAGAGTTTGGTAGGGGAGTTGGGAAGCGGGGGCGGGGAGGATATCCAAAACTCATTAACAAGGACCAGATTTCGAGCTGATGGTATCCCTTTAACAAAATGTTAAATAAAATGGGCCTCTACATTGATCTCTATGGTAATCCCACTCTCCTTCTAGATCTCACCTAAAGAATCTGAGAAAACTTCGGAGAGGAAGCAGCACACAAAACAGGGCTGGAATCTAGTTTCATTTTATTTTAGCAAACTGCATGTTCATCACTTATCAACAACTCTACACTAGGAGTTAAAGAACTCTCACTTTTTTTTTTTTTTTTAAAAAGCGCAAACAAGAAGTGAAAACTCAGGTTCTTCATCTTTTAAAAAAGATTTCAAAGTTGGATTAAAGATGACTTGTATATATTTTGGTATTAGGTAACAGATGGAGGATGTGTGGAATCGCTTACTCAAATCACGACAACCTGGCTAACTGAAACTCAGGAGATTGCCCATTCTGGGACCCCTTTGACATCAGATGGGTCAGAATGTTTTGCATTCACTCTGAGATCAGACTCATTTTCAAGGGGAACCTGTTGGTCTGAAGAGGCCAAACAAAACATCTCCTTAGCAAATCACTACAATGGCCATGCAGAGAGAAGCACCTTCAGAATTCAGTGCGAGCATTGTATATATTTTGCTTCTCCACAGAAGCATTAGGAACCCTTTGTGTTAGTTACCATGCAGGAAATCTAAGGAGAAAACTCCTGCAGTTTTGGTCTTTTCACTTCAGAGTTACATTTCCCCACTGATCCTGTTCCTGCTGTGTAAAGATATAAAACTCTTTTTTGAACAAGTTCTGAAAGCAAAAACCCAAAACAAACACCATAAAATGTACAGATTACACACTCTAGAAAAGCCCTAAAATTATTGCAAAAACTAAAGACGACTTGTTCCAGGAGGAGGGCAGGCACAGGGCATCTAGATCTAACTCGGGTTGGTTTGACTTAGTTTTCAGCTTTTCCCCATCATTCAAGAAAAAAAAAAAAAAAATTAAGAAGTGTTTAAGCATTAGAACTAAAATACAAATGCACGTTGACGTTATAAAACAAGATTGTGGATTTGACCATGGGATTCCCTGACACATTGGAAAAGTTTACTTTTTTGCCCGGAGAGACTTCCTCATGGTGGATTTGCCCTTGGTAGGGGATTTCGCTTCTCTCCTCCCGCTCGCTGCTGGTTTCTTGGAAGAGCTGCTACCAGAGGGCCTCTTGATTGATGGGGCTGCTGGTCTGGCTTTTTTGGCAGGGGTTTTGACCTTGGGTGCGGGCTTTGCTTTCCCCCGGCGGGCTGCAGGGGCCTTTCTTGGCTTGGGTTTGGATTCTCTTCGTTTCACTGGGGGGGCCCTGCTCCGGGATTTTGGGGGAGATCGCATCTGCATCCTGTCAGGAAGAAAGGACAAGAGAATTTAGTACTAAGGCACCAAAACTTGCCTAGAGACCACGGGTTAATGGCTATAAAATGGAGCAGATTTCAGCCTCCTTCATCTTTAACATGGAGGACCCAGCTTGCAATGATCCACCTCAATTTGAGTAGCCAGACTCCCAAGAGCAAGAAAATCTTTTAAGCAAGATCACAATGTAAAGCTCTTAACAGTCCCCATGATGATCTAACTTTGTATCTCCTTTGTTAGCATATAACCCTATGAATAGTGCCTGTCATTCAGGAGTCTGAGTCACACAACCCAAGCATCTTAGAGCTTTCCTTTGTGTTGGGTTTGTTACTAATATAGCCACTCAGCGTAAATGTACATTTGAAGTAAGAACAGTTTCATTTGGCTTTAGAACAGTAAATACACCAGCCAAAAGAGAGAAAAGTAAACTTATCCTGTATTTATCAGATATCATTAAAACGTCCCCAGCTTTTAAAGTGAGACCACAACCTTTCCTAAAGCATAGAAGAAACATGGAGAAGCTAAATGGAAAAAGGAAATGGACACTAAATATGGCACAAAGAATAAGAACAGGCCCATCTCAGCTTTTATGAAATTGAGTAAAAGACTATCACTAGAGTCTGGCAAGGTGCACACTGACCACGTGTGTACAGCACCTACCATGATAGAGTCCTAATCCCGACAGTGCCCATAGCCTCCAACCACAAAAAAAACTATACACCACCTTGCAAATACCTGCATCATCCACTGCTATTCCAGTCCTGGGCCTCTCTGCAGCAGTAATGACTATCTGTGGATAATTATCCACTGCCAGAGATTGAACACTATAGAATTTGACCTCTAGCCTCCAAAGGTGAAATGTTGGCACACCAACCCACAGCCTCACTAGAGTCTTCTGTAGCATATATTTAGTACTAATGGTGACTAACCAATTCTCAGCAAGTAGCCCTAGTCCTAAAGAACTTTACCACAGCCATGATAAAGTTCCAATCAATTGCCCCAAACTCTGGTTAATCATGACCTCAGTTCTTTCATGGACGATCCAATGTTTGAGTCGCCCCTGCACTATGACGTTTTGCTGGAGCCTGCTGCTGAAGAGCCATGATTCCCATGAAGTCTGTAACTGCAAGTCAGTCATACTTTTTAGTATGTCATACCGGAGGAGCCCTGTAATGAGGAGGTGTGGCTTCCCTCAGAGGGAAGGACAGGGAGGACCACAACATGCCCGCTGGTGTGCAGAACCAGGAAGGCCAAGCCTGCCCCAGGCAGGACAGGAAGAGGAAGTACAAAAGGCAGGCCCTGCAGCTCAGTTGGGCTGGAGACGCCAAGGGAGACAGATGCATCCCGCCTGCTGCTGGAACCTTTAGAGGAACCCCACCGTGCTGAGGACTGGCCAGATCTCCCTGGGCTGCTAGCTGACCAAGATGCTAAGTAGCTGTGGGGGCTGCCGCCTGAGAACTGGCCAGAGTTCCCAGGGCCACCGGCCAACCGAGACACCAAGGAGCTGCTGGGGCTGCCACCTGATGACTGGCCAGAGCTCCCCAAGGAGACAAAGGATCCCCACATTACAGAGATACCAAACCCCAGGGATGTAGGAAGTAGCCCAGGGGAACTAGACGACCATCTGGTTAAGTGCTGGCCTGATCCTAGGTCAGCGTGTTGCGGGCGGACCACTCTGCCACTGTTAGGGCCCTAGGCCGGGATGTGGTGGAGTCAGTTGGGCCCACATCCCATGCCACCCTACCCCTGGGGTGGAAGCCTCCCCACCGTAGGCCAAGAGGCCTGTGTTGGTCTACCGTGCACTGAGCCCTAGACTGCTTTGCTGCCCTGCCCTGACTGAGGGTCCAGGGCTCAGCCTTATCGCTCTGCCCAGCCTGAGGGCCTGAATACTAGATGCAAGCTAATTCCCTGTTTTTGAGATCAACTTTACAGGTATGTGACAGTGAGGAGGCATGGCCTCCCTCAAAGATGGACCAGTAGGGACGGCCACGCAGGCTTACAAGCCCATTAATTTTCAGCTCTATACCTTTTCTTTGGAGGTGGTTCTTCCTCCTCTGACTCTTCTTCCTCCTCAGACTCCTCTTCTGCCTCCTCTTCCTCCTCTTCAGATTCCTCAGAATCCTCCTCCTGCTGCTGCTTCTCTGGGAACAGCACACCTGGGCTACAAAAGTAATCTTGTTAACTCATGTCAAAGAATACAAAGTTCAGTGTCAGATGGCTGAAAGGGAGCCACTGATTGACCCTGCATTGCCAGGACTAGTTGCCCATTTTGTTAAAGTAAAACCTAGCTAGTTTGAGCTTCCACACACTGTGGACTTACACATGATGCTGATTTCCATGCATGCGGCTAAATATGTAGAAATCAATGAAGTGCTGCTACGGAAGGGCCAAGGTGGATGAAGTCAAGCTGGCTGCAAATTAATGGACATGCCACAGCCCCATCTCTCCCCTAAGCAGTCCTGCCTCAAGCTCTCTTACACATTGCTCCCTCCCATTGCAGACATAGCAGGGGGATGGCAGTTTAAGTCCAGGTTCTCACTGATCATGGAGCAGGTCCTAAAGGAATTCATTTTGAAGCACTTGGAGGAGAGGAAGGTGATCAGGAACAGTCAACATGGATTCGCCAAGGGCAAGTCATTCCTGACCAACCTGATTGTCTTCTATGAGGAGATAATTTGCACTATGAATACGGAGAAAGCGGTGGACATGATTTACCTTGACTTTAGCAAAGCTTTTGATACAGTCTTCTTGCCAGCAAGTTAAAGTAGTATGGATTGGATGAATGGACTATAAGGTGGATAGAAAGCTGGCTAGATCGTTGGGCTCAACAGGTAATGATCAACAGCTGGATGTCTAGCTGGCAGCCAGTATCAAGTGAAGTGCCCCAGGGGTTGTTCCTGGGGCTGGTTTTGTTCAACATCTTCATTAATGATCTGGATGATGGGATGGATTGCACACTCAGCAAGTTCGCGGATGACACTAAGCTGGGGGGAGAGGTAGATATGCTGATGAGGTTCAACACGGACAAGTGCAGAGTTCTGCACTTCAGAAGGAAGAATCCCATGCACTGCTACAGGCTGGGAACTGACTGGCTAAGTGGCAGTTCTGCAGAAAAGGACCTGGGAACTTCAGTGGACGAGAAGCTGGATATAAGTCAACAGTGTGCCCTTGTTGCCAAGAAGGCTAATGGCATATCAGGCTGCATTAGTAGGAGCACTGCCGGCAGATTGAGGGAAGTGAGTATTCCCCTCTATTTGGCATTGGTGAAGCCTCATCTGGAGTACTGTGTCCAGTTTTGGGCCCCACACTACAAGAAGGATGTGAAAAAGTTCTAGAGTCCAGCAGAGGGCTACAAAAATGATTAGGGGGCTGGAGCACATGACTTATGAGGAAAGACTGAGGAAACTGGGATTGTTTAGTCTGCAGAAGAGAAGAATGAGGGGAGATCGTATCAGTTCTGCTAAGCTACACGAGCCAGGGCAGGTTGGTAATTAGAGGGGTTTTCTTAAGCAGTCTCCCAGGAGCAGTGCAGAGCAACGCTTGCGGGAGGGATAGCTCAGTGGTTTGAGCATTGGCCTGTTAAACCCACGGTTGTGAGTTCAATCCTTGAGGGGGCCATTTAGGGATCTGGGGCAAAAATTGGGGATTGGTCCTGCTTTAAGCAGGGGGTTGGACTAGATGACCTCCTGAGGTCCAAGCCAACCCTGATATTCTATGATTCGATAGCTGCTTTCAACTACCTGAAAGGGGGTTCCAAAGAGGATGGAGCTAGACTGTTCTCAGTCGTACCAGATGACAGAACAAGGAGTAATGGTCTCAAGTTGCAGTGGGGGAGGTTTAGGTTGGATATTAGGAAAAACATTTTCACTAGGAGTGATGCACTGGAAAGGGTTACCTAGGGAAGTGGTGGAATCTCCTTCCTTAGAGGTTTTTAAGGTCAGGCTTGACAAAGCCCTTGATGGGATGATTTAGTTGGGGATTAGTTCTGCTTTGAGCAGGGGGTTGGACTAGATGACCTCCTGAGGTCCCTTCCAACCCTGATATTCTAGGATTCTAATCTTCTATGATCCCAGGCAGCTGTGCTGAAGCCATGATGGACTTGAAGATTAATAAAAGAACAGGAGTACTTGTGGCACCTTAGAGACTAACAAATTTATTAAAGCATAAGCTTTCATGGGCTACAGCCCACTTCATCGGATGCATAGAATGGAACATATATAGACACACATACAGATAAGTTGGAAGTTATTTTCCTGAAGAGTTTCTTGGTTGGTAAAGCCATCGTAATGTTTAATCAGATTTGTTATCATCAGAACCTAGAATGATACGGGTTATACAATGTTGGCCATAATCACGGTTGTTAAACCCTATTAAAAAAAAAAAAAAATCTTTCAAGGCAAAAATATTGGTCCTGTGAACATCAACACGTTAAACATGGCTGGACTAATGGTTTATGAAATGCTGTGCATGACCACCTGTCAACGGAGGGCTCTTTACCTGGGGTAATAAGGGAAGCAGAGCTGGAAGGTGCCACTGAAACCCTTCCCAGAGATCTGCTCCATCCAGCCATTCTTCTCACATTTCTGCAGGGTTCTCTTCAGTAGATGTACTGCAGGAAGTGAAGTAAGGGTGCGTCAGTACCTTTATCCAGCCACAAGCCCTGACCTCACTGTTCTATACAGTCCCCTTCCCCTTTCTGATGCAGTCAGCTTCTGTGTAGGACCCAGCTAAAGAGTGGCTTTAGAAGAGGTTTACTACATTTGTACTGTATGTAGAACTTACAGTGCAATCCTCCCCACAGATAATATTTAGGTAGATTCACGTGTTGGGCCTGAATTGTTAACAAATGTTAGTTTAATCGCCTTTTGGAAAGATTTAAACAGTCAAGACTTCTTGGTGGAAATATTAAGACCAGAGACAGTTCTTTTATAAATGTTTCTAATACAACATAATTCATTTTAGTTACACTGACCTTTTGTCTCTGTTCTGTTCCAATTGTTCTTTGAAGTATTTTTGCCTTAGTTTGAACACTTCATTTCCCATCCTTTCCTCCCTTTTGTTTTCAGGTCCTTAATTGTGATCTGGCACCTTCTTAGCTCCACCTTGTTACAGTGAATTGCTAGGGCAAGATTTGAGGGGTCAAGTACCAGAAGAAAAAAAATAAGACATGTTTTTGCTCCAGTCTTTTCCTTGGTACTTGTGTGCATTGAAGGGAACTTGCCTCTCTGGCAGATAGGAGATGAACACTGCTCGTTCAACAGTTTGTCATGAGACAGTTTTCAGTTTCAATTAGGATGGAACATTTACATAAGTTAACTTCTCTCCAAACCACTGAGAGACAGGAAAGAGCCTTTTCATCTACCAGATTCAGAAGAGACTCAGGTGGAGAAGGGAAAGAAAAAACAGAATCAAAAGGAATATACTGTTTAAATTACTTGATTTATTAAGCATAATAAATGGAAAGGTACTCACTCCAGCCAGCTTCCACAATATTGCTGAAGTGGGACTTTTAAAGGGAGAACATTTCACTGTAACAAAATCATCTGGGACTAAGCCATTGTTTTATCAGCCCTCAGCCATTCCCAGTGAATAAAGTTTTAATTAAAAATAGCACTTAAAGAGCTTGCTTTATTAACTGAATGGCTCATTTCCATTAAACTATTACCTTTGCCCATATTAGATGCACAAGAGTCCAACCCCCCCCACCCCCAAAAAAAAACACCACACAAAAAAAACTTAAAGAAAAAACACCAAGTTTTAGAATATGCATCATAAGGCTATTTTTAAACCTGGGCAGCAAAAGAAATGCAAGGCATAAAATGACAACCATGGCAGAGCACAGAACTCCTAACATAACTCCCTGTCTGCTTCTACATCTCCTCAGGTCTCCCGCTCTAGATAGTCCAGAAAGAGATTGAGATCATTACAGATATTTCTATCTAGTGGAGGGGATGTAAATTAACAGATGGCATGCTGAAACGTTTCCACATACGACCAGCGGTAAATAGATGTCATATCTCCAAGCAATGATCAATGTTCTCAGGCACTGGGGATAGGTTGAATTATGTATGCCTTTAACAACCAGAGTTGCAATTTCCTATAGCAATGCTCTAAAACCAAATAATGCCAGTGCTAAATTCGTATTAGACTAGCCTGGATATTCTTCCTACACCAGAGATTCAAGCTGAGTCATAGGTCAAAAGACAGTTACTCACCATGTGCAATGTGCAGATGTGCGTCCCGATGAGTATTCCATTGTAGGTGTGCTTGCGTCCATGTGCTGCAGATTGGAGAACTTCAGTAGTAGTGTCTATTAGGCCCGCACATACGCTGATCTCCCTTGTGACCTACCACGAGGCTAGTCAGTGTTTAGGGGCTAACCCTCTCAGTTCCTTCTCTATGGCAGAGTCATTGACAAGAACTCCAAGTAAAGGGGAGTAGGGTGGGTTGTGGAGCACCCATAAGGGGACACATGTCAAAGAACCACTGTTACTGCACAAGGTGAGAAACTACTATTTCTTCTTCTACTAGTGTCCCTATGGGTACTCTACGGTAGGTGACTCCCAAGCAGTATCCCGACGGGAGGGCTGAGACTTCAGAGCAAGATCAGTTACAGATGACAGTACTGTGGAGTCGAAGATGACATTGGCGGCGGAGTCCCCAGCGATTGCATAATGTTCTCTGAAAGCGTGGACTGACGCTCATGTTGCTGCTCTACAGATCTGAGATAGGGACATTCTTGAAGAAAAAGAGATGAAGATTGACCTTGTGAAGTGTGTACTAGTACCATCTAGAGGGGTTATACTGTGAACTTGATATCATTGTCTGCTGCAGTTCGAGATCCACTTGGAAAGTCTTTGGGCTGATATTGCTGAGTCAATGGAGAAAAAAAAAAATCTAGGGGGGCTTCCTGAAAATCTTCGTCCTGTCCAGGTAGAAGGCTAGGGCTCTTGAGTGTGTTGTATAGTCTCCCTGTTGTTCTGGTGAGGCTTGGGGTAAAAGGTTGGAAGATGAATCAACAGATTCACGTGAAATGGGGAGGTTACCACGGCAATGAATTTCAGGTGCGGTCTGAGTGTAACCTTCTCCCAAAACAATACAGTGTAAGATGGATCTGCCATCACAGCTGCTATTTCTCCTAGCCAAGGTAATCACTATCAGGAAGACTGTTTTCACTGAGAGGTACGCAAGCAAACAGGTGGTCCTGGGTATGAAGGGAAGCCTAGTCAGTCTTTTCAATACCAGGTTTAGGACCCACATGGGAGTAAGAAATTGAGGAAGTAATTAGATGCAACAGCAGCGAATATCCCTCTACTGGTTGGTGGAAGGCTGCTATAGCTACTGGGTGGACTCAGAGAGCCCTGATCTTTTTAGGGTTAATGCATAGTCTAAGATATGTGGAAGAGTTGCGAATGTCAGGGAAATTTGTTGGGAAGTACACCAAATCCAAAACCTAGACCACTTTTGCAGGTAAGTACGTCATATTGAGAACTTTCTATTGTGTAATACATCTTGCACTTCCTTTGAATAGGAGCTTTCTAGGTGTTGGAACCAAGTAGGAGCCATGCCTTGAGCCAGAGAATCCCCAGGTTGGGATGTAGGGTACAGCCTCTGTTTTGCGAGAGGCGGTATGGAGTGGCTGGGAGAGGAATCGGCAGGCACAGCCCAAGCTGTGCCAGGTAAGGGTGCCAGGTCTGTCTCGGCCAAGTGGGAGCACATCATATTGATCACTCCATCTCTTTTTATTTTCAGCAGGACTTTTGACAGTAGGGGAAAGGAAGGAGAGAGAGCTGGAGCGTGAATGGCCATGGTGCCCGCGTCAGGAGTGGCTATGGTAGCTCTGATGAGAAGGGGAGCGCACACGGCGCCTGTGCCTGTCCCGTCGATACTCTCTGCTCGGCGTGGAGCGGTGCCTGGAACTCCTATCCGATGGCACCCAACCAGACAGCCTAGTGGGTGACGAAAGCAGAGGCTGGAGACTGTGCCCTGACAGGACGCTGAGCGGCAAGCAGGCCTGAGAGCGGTCCCCTGACCGGGATCTGCGTCGGGTCAGGGTCGACTGCCTGGAGCCAGCGGCGGCTTGCCTCCTGAGCGGGGCCCGGGTGCCGATGATCATAGAATCATAGAATATCAGGGTTGGAAGGGACCCCAGAAGGTCATCTAGTCCAACCCCCTGCTCAAAGCAGGACCAATTCCCAGTTAAATCATCCCAGCCAGGGCTTTGTCAAGCCTGACCTTAAAAACCTCTAAGGAAGGAGATTCTACCACCTCCCTAGGTAACGCATTCCAGTGTTTCACCACCCTCTTAGTGAAAAAGTTTTTCCTAATATCCAATCTAAACCTCCCCCACTGCAACTTGATGCCCCGGGTACCTGCAGAGTCATAATGTCTTGAGCCGTCTGTAGCTCCTCCGGCGGCGAAGGCATCCCGACATCTGGAGGGGCCTGAGTTGACACAACCGGGCTGTTCCGCTCGACATGAGTCGGAGCTCTGGAGCCCAGGGGGGAACTGGGGCTACCTCACTCAGGTCTAGCCTCGCCCCTTGCTTTCTCTCGACACCGCTGAGAAGATGGGGCCTTTCTCTGTTTCTTAGACGTGGAGAGGTGCCGGCCACCTGAAGGTGCCAGGGGATCACTGCGCACCAAAGACGAGGTGCCCGGTATCGAATCCGCTCGGCGCACCGGCGTTGGGTCCAGTGCCGACTCCATGAGAAGGGCCCGAAGTCTAATGACTCTTTTGTTTTTGCTTCTAGGTTTGAAGGATCTGCAGATTTTACAGTGGTCACTAATGTGGAATTGACCCAGGCAGCGGAGACAGTCGGTGTGCGGGTCACTTCTGGGCATCGAATGCCTGCAAGAATCGCATGATTTAAACCCTGGGGCATGGGGCATGCCCCGGCCTGAACGCTAACTAACTGAACCGAAACTTGTTGAACACACACACACACACACACACACACACAAAACGAACGAGTTCTGGGATGAGCTGCAGCGAAGCGAAGCTGGAGCATGTAGTTCTGACGCACCCTCACTGGCGGCAAGAAGGAACTGAGGGTGGGGGAAGCATTCAGCTCCCCTTATAGCGCACTATAGAGGCGCTACTCCAGGGGTTGCAGCAGCACTCCCCCTACGGGTACTGCTAAGGGAAAAACTTCCGGCACCGGTGCACGTGGCGCGCATGCATGCCTACTGTGGAATACACATGAGCAAGCAGTCGAAGAAGAAGCTTCTTTCGCAGACTGGATTCCTTCCTAGTCTGGGTCCACCAATCACTCACGCCCCCATAGTTACTGTCCTTTGTTCCAATTTCTTTCAGGCATCTCTTGGGGGTGGAGACACCATCTCTTAAGCCAGCTGAAGACAAAATGGAGGGGTTTTCCAGGGCCTTTTATATTCTCTCTGGGTGCCTGAAAACATGTTGGGGTACAGTATTGCAAACAGAATGCAGATAGCAATATCTATTAAAGTGTAGGTGCCTTGGCTTTCAGCCACCAATGCCATGAGGCAGTGTGCCTCAGTTTCTCCTTCTACACAGCAGTGTAGACCAGTTATGCTTTTGCTGCTGTGCCAAGCTTCCAGTCTGTTTACAGGTATAAGCTGAAAAGCAACATGCTTGTGATACTGTTTTGTCACCATCCCTAGCATGTACAAAAGTTTTTTCCACAAATCAGGTATGTCACACATCTTTAAAGGGTTTACCATTAGTATTAACTCCTTTGTCTTGACCCATATATGAAATAGCAAAAGACACAAGATTAACAGGAAATCTATGGTGGACAGGCTCGGTTCACACAATTTAGCTTGTTTAGTGTCTACAGCATTTCCCAAGTCCTTTGTGTACCATGGTAGGGGGTTAGACAGAGTCTAACCCTAACCCTAATCCATCTCAGGAATTGTTCCTGAGTAACCAAATCACACATTCCTTCAAAGCTTGTAATGTCTTTTCCCCTCACCCACTTGTCTAACAACTCTCTCATTTCATTTACATAAACCACATTACTCAATCCAGATCCCCTCTTAAGACTCCTGAATTTAACCCTGTAGGTTTCAGGTATAATCTGAAACGGTTTTAAAATCAGTTCCTTAAAATTTACCATAGTCTGAAGAATCATCAATAGGCATCTTATTGAATATGTCCAGTGCTCTCACCTCAATTTTGCAACTGAAGTAAGTCATTTTTTGACCTTCAAGCATTGCATGGAGAGTGCAGTGTCTCTCAAAGGTGATGAAATATTAGGCAATATCACTGAATTCCATTATACTGCGGACATAACCGTTCCCATTTGTGGATTTTTGGGGAAGCGGAGCCAGCTGCTGAAGGGTTCTGTCTCTGCCACTCCATTACAGACAGTTCATGCTTCTGAGTCTCAATCTGAGCTTGTATTTCTCTGTCTTAACTCCAGGGTTAGCCTCTGGGTTTTCATGGCTCTTTTGTAAGCAGCTTCCTCCCTGGCTACCTCTGCTTCTTTGAGCTTCATTTGAAACTCACGGTCCTTTGCCTTCTCTTTTGCTTCCAGTCTGGCCAGCTCTAGTTTTGTAGCTGCCTCACTGGTAGTCATTTTCCTGCTTTCTTGTGCTTGTTTCCCTCATCCGAAATAAACAGAAAACAACAAACCAGTAACCACTTTGTCTGTTCTCCAGCCACCACACCCAAAACTCACTTAAAATCACTACCACTATCTCAAAGCAATCAGCTGTGCACAGATCCTGCCGACTATGCCACTGTAACAGGTTGGGTCACAGAGACCCCCTTGGGACTGTCACCTGATGTACTGAGACTACCTCTGAGCCCGTTTTCCCTGCCAGCTTGGGACTTCAGAACCCTGTCTTGTTGAGCCAGACACGCTGCAAACACAGACCCAGTTCTGAACCACATTCCCCCAAAGCTGCAGACTTAACTGAAAACAGCTTAAGAAGTGCTCCTGTCTCTAGCACCCAGACACCCAGCTCCCAATGGGATCCAAACCCCAAATGAATCCGTTTTACTCTGTATACAGCTTATACAGGGTAAACGCATAAATTGTCTGCCCTTTATAACACTGATAGAGAGATATGCACAGCTTACTCTGGGTTAATTTATAAGCAAAAGTGCTTTTATTAAATATAAAAAGTAGGACTTAAGTGGTTGTAAGTAATAACAGACAGAACAAAGTAAGTTACCAAGCAAAATTAAACAAAACACACAACTCTAAACCTAATACATTAAGAAACTGCGTACAGGTAAATCTCACCCTTAGAGATGTTCCAATAAGCTTCTTTCACAGACTGGACTCCTTCCCAGTCTGGGTCCAGCAATCACTCCCACCCCCGTAGTTACTGTCCTTTGTTCCAGTTTCTTTCAGCCATCTCTTGGGGGTGGAGAGGCCATCTCTTAAGCCAGCTGAAGACAAAATGGAGGGGTTTCCAGGGCCTTTTATATTCTCTCTTTTGTGGGAGGAAACCCCTTTATTCTCCTGTGCAAAATCACAGCAACAAGATGGAGTTTGTAGGCACCTGGGCAAGTCACATGTTCATGAATGATTCAGCTTTTTGCAGGCTGACGCCATTGTTTATATGTTAGTTTGAACATCCCCAAGAAAGCTCAGATGTGGATTGGTTTCTCCCAAAGTTCATTGTCAGTTAAGTGTTTATTGATTGGGCACTTACTGAGAATAGTCCTTTCTCAAGAAGCTGACCAAATGCTTCACTGAGGCTACTTAGAATCAAACACATTGAGATACAAGTACATAGCCAATATTCAAAACTTCAAATACAAAAATGCTACACACATACAGACAGCATAATCATAACCAGCAAACTACAACCTTTCCATAGACACCCCACTTGACCTCCTCTGTACAAGACCTGATGCAACCATAGGACCCTGGTTGCAACAATAATCTATATGGTCACAGTTCATATCGCTAACGTCATACATACCTACAGTGGAACACCCATAGGACACTACTGGAAAAAGAACCTGACATCATGATCTCTGAATGACAAGAACACTAGTCTCAGCCAATCCCCTTTTGCCCTCATTGCTAGGCCCCTTTATGGATCAGAGAGCCCTAAATCAAAAATTTGATTATGCTGATGCAGATGGGGAGTCCAAGATTGGCTGTGCTATCTCTGGCTCATGTAAGCATTACAGGAAGGCACCAAGCAACACAAAAATTTGGAAACAAAGAACCAAAAATGCTAATGTGTCTGGAGATTTGCTTCTGAGTCTGGCAGTAGGGGTACATTACAGTGAGTTGACATCTGCCTCATATGACTACCAGCACAGGTCAAACAATCACAGTGTCCAGAAGTGCTGAGATCAACACCACATACTGTAGGTTTCAGAGTAACAGCCGTGTTAGTCTGTATTCGCAAAAAGAAAAGGAGTACTTGTGGCACCTTAGAGACTAACCAATTTATTAGAGCATGAGCTGTAGCTCACGAAAGCTCATGCTCTAATAAATTGGTTAGTCTCTAAGGTGCCACAAGTACTCCTTTTCTTTTTATCACATACTGTAGTTCCTTTGCAAGTGAACAGTTAGGAAAAAAAAATCTACCTTTGAGTCCCTAAGACATCACCACTACTCTTAATAAAGAATGGTTTACAAGTCGCAATCAAATTATAATATCCCACAGAAAGATTTTTTTTTTCTTTTCTGGCAACCAAGATGTCCTACGCCTCTTTCAAATACAACTAACACAGTCTCTGCCCCAAGCAGTTATCTGTCTTAAGATTATAAAATATGGAGAAGTGGAGGCAGCACAAACAAGCAAACTGGTCAAGGTGGTGCATGGGTGCTTCATTGGTTAGGATTGTGCAACATCTCAGGATAGGAAGTAAATCTGGAACTGCATTTATTTTTTTTCGAGCTACAGTCTCCTAGAATTTTTCCAGACGTAACAAAAAAAAAAAATCAATTCAACTGGCTTAAGACAAATAAGAATGGTACTATCTAGACCGGGGTGGCCAACCTATGGCTCCGGAGCCACAAGCAGCTCTTGAGAAGTTAATATGTGGCTCCTTGTATAGGCACCGACTCCGGGGCTGAGGGCTTTAGAGCAAGATGACACAAAAATCCATTATGGTTCAGAGAGGGACCAGGTGGCCATAAGCCTTGGGACTCAACTGAAATAATGGGACTTTAAAATCCTGGGAATCTCTGTAGTGTGCTTCTTTCACAAAGGATAGTGCTAAGCAGCTGCCTGGCCCCTGGCAAATCAAACAGTACATTTTTAACAGGGAATATAGAGAATTCTGTGGCTTTTGGGACTCCCCGCTTAGTCTCTGTGAAACTGACAGCTATGTAGATTTGGAGTCATACCCTGGAAGTTGGAGTTGGTCCCTGGGTGGTTCTCCAGAACATACTTCTTCAGAGCTGTGGTGGAGCAAGTCTTCGGTTCATTCATGGCAGCAATAGCAGACAGGATGGCATCTTCCATCAGACTCCCACCAAGTAGGGGCTTCTCCCCTGATTTTTTCAGCTATTTTCCAAGGAGGAAGAGAAAAGCAATCAAGACAAAATTCTCCGAAACCAGCTCAGGACAAGACTCTTCTGCATCAGGTGAGTCAGGGCTCCTGCATTAGCAGAGATACGTTTTACATTAAAACGTTGCACAGGGAATACCTCATTCCCACCCCACAAGGAGAAGACAGGTCTTTTAGTCAATTGACCAGAAATGCCTTTGATTGGAGCCACTGTCCCATCTCCAAGATACACAGTAGATATATTTTTAATATACTTAGTACTGTCCAGTCCCCTGCATTCAGGACTTGATGACCTCTCGAAGTCCCTTCCAGTCCTACGATTTATATTGAGCTGAAGAAAGTAACACCACTGGTTAATTAACATGCCATGACCTTCCTCCATCTCACAGACCAGACAGCCATTGGCTTTAGACTTCCATACGTCTCTGCCATAGGTGGGACTCACACACACCTAGCAAAAGTATTTATAGTTACACTGACAGAATGTTAAAAAACCCAAACCAAACACTTACCCCACCATCCTGCCTCATCACTCTAGTGAGTCAGAGATGAAACAGCATGTGGAGCACTACTGACAATAAACAGGCTATAGATCTCAGCAAGAATAGCTGGGTGTCCCGCTCCAAAAGTGGAGACCAACCTAAGAATCCTAATATTCCACAATCTGAGAACTGTTGCATGTGAATCCTATTTGATAGGCTGCTAGAGAAGGTTGTAGCCCAATAAAATCAGAGTGGGAGAAAATAGAAGGATTATGTATGGTATAAACAACAACAGAAGGTGAAGTAAGACTAACTCTGGCCTCTGACCTGGAATGTTCCAGAAGCTCCTTTGCCTGTGATCTGCTCTAACTGGCCCTTCTCTACTGCTCTCTGCAGGGCATTCTTCAACAGCTGAGGTCTGAAAAAGACAGGCAATAGAGCTTTAAAGGGGAGGTGGAGAGATGACACTTTACCCAGGGCATGAGAGTAACTATCAGCAAGTGACATGAGCAAGGAGTAATGGATATTATTTAAAAGTGAACTGACATTGTCTTCTTGTTCTACAGTTTATCCAGAAAAGATCAAGCTTCATGTTTCAATTTAAAAGTTTGACTTAATTGTAAAGCAAATTTGTAGACAGGACAAGGTGGGTGACTTACCCACCAATCAGTCAGTGGACAGAAGGCTCTTTACATTTACCAATTAAAAGATCGTACATAACATCACTTTTTTAAACCATCCACATGGGTGAACTAGCTGGCAGGCTGTGTGCCCTTTACAGCATAAAAAAGGAAGTGGATGCCAAGAGGAAACCTGTAAATATTCATATCCCAACAACTAAAGGGATTCCATTTAGGTTACTGGTGGATGTGCAATAGAACAATGCTACCTTAGGTATCAGAAGTTTCATATGGGTTACAGAAAGAAAAAAAAGTCACAGGAAAAAGCATTTTATTCTCAGCTTCTAGGAGGGTATTACAATGCCGAGCTAAAAATGTCATCTACAGTCTCCTTAAAGGAGCACAAGAGGGCAAATCTACAGAAATTAGTGTTTCAAAACAGTGACAGAGACACCTGTTACCAATATGTACCACCTACACCTACCTTACATCCACCTTGAGTTTGGGGTAATACTGAGACACATATTTTTTGATCAGGCTGTATGAAGCTTCCTTAGGTTCACAAAGGCGGGTGAATGCCAGCGGAAGGATGTCTTCCAGCTTGACTTGCTGCTCTGGAGTGGATGTGGAGGTACTTCTCTGAAATACATTTTACAAAATATATCTGAAGTCAGAACAAGGACTAGGGCTCCATGTATTCTCAGCTATACTCATATAGGAAGAGCTGTTGAAAGAATGGTTACTTATAGTAACTGGAGTTCTGCAAGATGTGTAATCTCTATGGCAGTGGTTTCCAACATTTATACGCCCAAGATCACTTTTTGAATTTAAGAACCGAGGATCTACTACGCCCATTCCCCAAAGCCCCACCCCACTCACGTCATCCCCACAACCCCCCAGTCGCTCGCTATCCCCCACCCTCACTCACTTTCAGTGGGCTGGGGCAGTGGGGTGCGGTTCGGGAAGGAGTGCGGGCTGAGCCTGGGGCAGGAGTGAAGGAAGGCGGGAGAGGTGCAAGCTCTGGGAAGGAGTTTGGGTGCAGGAGGGGACTCTGGGCTAGGGCAGAGTGTTGGGGTGCAGGCAGGGGGTATGGGGTGCTGGCTCTGGGAGGGGGCTCAGGGCTGGGGCAGGGGTTTGGGGTGCAGGAGGAGACATGGGGGGCTGGCTCTGGGAGGCTGCAGGTTGGGTGGTGGAAGAGAAATGCTGGTCCTGCTGTACTTACGCTCCTCTTGGTCTTAATGCTGCAGAGCCATTCAGAACCTGCCCATTGAAGGGGGTGGCACTTACCTCAGGTGGTCCTGGCCCCACGCCGCTCCTGGAATGGGCCAACGCACCCCTGCTCCGCACACTGTCCCTCTCTGCAGGGACCGCCCCCACAGCTCCCATTGGCCATTGAGGACCAATGGGAGCTGCGGGGGCTGTGCATGCAGGCAGGAGCAGCGCGGAGCCCCCTGTCCCTCCCCTTCCCCCAGGGCCATGGAGGCATGTTGGGCTGCTGGCCGCTTCAGGGAGTGGCGTGGGGCAGAGGCAGGAAGGGAGCCTGCCTTAGAAGCAGCCCTGATGCACCACCAGATTGCGATCAACTGGGAGAGAGTCTCCAAGATTGACTGGTGGTGACCACTGCTCTATGGGTATTCACTGTGGGCGTGTATGTGCAATGTGCACCCGGGACTGGAAATTCTTTAATAGCAGTGTCCATTGGTCCATGCCAGCACCTGTGCCTCAAACTGAGGGCATAAGGGGTGGCACAGTTCATCTACCTCTCCAGTTCCTGATCTAATGTGAATCCCATGAGGGACTGAACAGAAGGGAAGGAGAGCGGGTTGAGAATACCCACAGGGACCATACATCTCAAATGACTCGAGTTACTATAAGGCACTTAACTTTCCTTTCTTCTTTGAGTGCTGGTCCCTATGGGTATTCACTGTGGGTGACTCGCAAGAGGTTCTCATTAAGGAAGAAGGTGCAGAGCAAGGAAGTATGCTGTATCACAGAGTGGAGGACCACTGAGCCATATGAGGCATCCTCAAGCTGAAGCATGAATCAGCACGCATGGTGCAGGTGTGTACAGAACTCTAAGGAGCTGCTCTGTACAGCTCAGAGGGATTCCTTGTATGGAAGCTGCTGATGCTGCTTGGGCTTTCATCAAGTGGGCCCTAACAGTTCGAGATGAAGGGGTGTTCATAAGATCATAACATAAAAGGGTGAAACAGGAGAAAATCCACTAAAAAAGCCTTTGGGAAGAGAGCTTTTGACTTATTTTTTTCTGCAACAACAACAGTCTTGAAGACTTTCAAAAGGGTGTTGTGTGCAGGTAGAAGGCTAGATCTCTGCGCATGCCTAGAGAGGGGAGCCTTGTCTCTTCCATGCTGTGGTGAGACTCAGGGTAAAATGCCAGAAGGTAAACAGTGGAGTTGAAGGTGAAACTCCAGGAACGAATTTTGGATGTAGTTGCAAAGAAAAAATGGTTACTAACCTTTTGTAACTGTTGTTCTTTGAGATATGTTGTTCATGTACATCCCATTCTAGGTGTATGTGCTCGCCATATGCACCGGTGCTAGAAGTTTTCCCCTCAGTAGTATCTGTAGGGGACCGGTCTGGCACCCTCTGGAGTGGCATGTGTATGCACCAGTATAAGAGGCGTTGCCAGCTTCCCCCACCTTCAGTTCCTTCTTGCCGGAAGTCTAACAGAGATGAAGGAGGGTGGGTCATGTAATGGGCATGACCACCATCTCTAAGAACAACAGTTATGAAACGATAGTAACCAGTTTTTTTTCTTCGAGTGCTTGCTCACGTCCATTCCATTGTAGGGGACTCCCAAGCAGTACCTCTGGAGATGGGCAGGAGTTCATGGACGTGCCAATTGCAACACTGCTCTGCCAAAGCCAGCGTTATCTCTGGCCTGCTGGGTGATGGCATAGTGCACTGTTAAAGGGTGTAGTGATAGTCACGTCCTGACTCTGCAGATGTTCTGGATAGGGACATGCGCCAGGAAGGCGGCTGATGACACTTGAGCCCTTGTGGAATGAGCCATCACTATCGGTGGAGGCACAGCCTGTGCTATCTCGTAGCAAATATGGATGCAGGTGGTGATCCAGGCCAAAATCCTCTGAGAAGATACCAGGAGGCCCTTCATCCTGTCAGCCACCGTGATGAGGAGTTGAGTAGATCTGCAGAAGGGCTTGGTGAGCTCCAGGTAGAAAGTCAAGGCATGTCTGACATCTAGGGTGTGCTGATGACTCTCGTTGGATGTGTGAGGCTTTGAACAGAATACCGGGAGGAAGATATCCTGGTTGACATAGAATTGCGACACCACTCGAAGGAAGACTGGATGGGGATGCAGTTGGACCTTGTCCTTGTAGAACACTGTGTACGGGGTTCTGACACAAGGGCTTTAAACTTGGAGACTCACTTGGTGGAAGTAATAGCTATAAGGAACACAACCTTCCATGACAAGTGTGAAAAGGAGCAGGAAGCCAGAGGTTCAAAGGGAGAGCCAGTGAGTCTACAGAGGACTGGGTTGAGATCCCACTGGGGAATTGGGTCCCGAACAGGCCTTTCAGGAACCTGATCTCCTCATGTGAGAATACTGATCTACCCTGGACATGAGGGTGGAAGGCTGGTATGGCCACGAAGCGTACCTTCATCGATGAACAAGGCAGGCCCTGGTGCTTTAAGTGAAGCAGATAATCTAGGATGGATTGTAGAGAGATATTCCATTCCAACACCCACTAGGAGAAGCGCTTCCACTTTGCCAGGTATGTCGCCCTGGTAGAGGGTTTTCTGCTTTCCAAGAGGACCTGCTACTCCTGACTAGAGCAGGCTTGCTTCTTGGGATTCAGTCACTCAGCAACCATGCAGTGAGGTGGAGAAAGGTGAGGTGTGGGTGCAGTAATCGTCAGTGATTCTGAGAGAGCAGGTCTGAGCAGCCAGGAAGTGTTTATGAGCATGCTGAACCAATGCTGGCGTGGCCAAGCCAGGGTGATCATAGTGATTCATGCCTTGTCCCTCTTGATCTTCAAGAGGGCTTTTTGATCAGTGGGATGGCATATATCAGGTCGCCTGACCACGAAAGGAGGAAGGCATTAGATAGCGATAAACTCTATCCTCTGCAGCGGTACCAATGTTCAATTATGTTCATTTATCAACAGGCCCAGTTCTTGACAGGTGGCTTGCAGTGTTATGAAACTGTGTTGGACCTGGTGCCTGGAGTGGCCCTTGATGAGCCAGTTGTCAAGGTATGGGTAGCTCTGGATGCCCTGAGACTACTGCCATGCACTTCGTAAATACCCTTGACGCCTACGGATACTACTGAGGGAAAAACTTCTGGCACTGGTGTACATGGCAAGCACACACACCTACAGTGGAATGAACATGAGCAAGCACTCGAAGAAGAACTTTGTCTTTTTGAAAAACTGTATAATGTAGCAGGTTTCAGAGTGGTAGCCGTGTTAGTCTGTATCAGCAAAAACAACGAGGAGTCCTTGTGGCACCTTAAAGGCTACCAAATTTATTTGGGCACAGGTGTGCCATAAGGGCCGCAACCTTCTCTTCCCTTCTAGCCAAGGTAATTACTGTCAAGGAGACAACTTTTCAAAGAGAGACAGAGGAGACAGCAGAAGATCAAGGGTTCAAATGGTGGTCTCATAAGAGCAGAAAGGACAAGCTTCAGAGCCCTGGCAGGGACAGGTTTTGTAACTGGGAGGGCGGGACAGCTACCACACGTAGGGAGTAGACAGACAAGCCTGACTTCTTCAGTGAGAGAAGATATTCCAGTATGAGGGGTATTCCCGATGCCTCAGAATGTAAGTGGTACTCCAGAACCAAAGGGAGAATCGTATCCACTTAAGTGTAAATGCTATTCCACTGAGAGGGTCTCGTGCTGCTGTTGTTTAGGATGGGTAGAACATTCTGAGAGCATGCCCTCTCTATGCTTGTCGTCCATTCAGAAACCACGCTGCCAGATGCAGGGAAGCTGGGTTGGTGTGGTTTGCCCTGCCCATGTTCTGGGCTATCACGCACAGGAATGGTTGTAGGTGGACACATGGATGGGCAGCTAGCTTTAGGATGGTGGTGAACCAGAACTGCCTCAGTCACTAGGGGGCTGTCAGGATCACTGTCACTCCAACAAGTTTGATTTTCCCCAAGTACATGAGCTACCAGGGGGATGGAGTGAAGGCATACATCAATGGGTCTGATCACTGTACCAGGAAGGCATCCCCTCTGGAGTTGAGGTCCTGGGCAGCCTGGGAACAGTATGATAGGCACTTCTTGTTCCGTTGGGTTGAGAAGAGATCCTAAGATAGGACCTTCCCATTGCTGAAAAATGCGCTACACTATCAACAGGTAGAAGTTCCTACTCGTGATCCACATAGAAATGTCTGTAGAGGCTCTCTGCTAGGGAGCAGATTATCGCTGGAACGTGTACTGCTGAGAGGGTGATCTGGTGGCCTGAGGCACCAATTCCAAAGTTGGATTGCCTCTCTGCAGAGTGGGGTGGATCTTGCTTTTCCCTGTTTATCTGTTAGACTGTGTTTATATTGTCTGACCTGACCTGGATTTGTGGAGACTGGATAATGGATAGAAACATCTTGCAGGCTTTGTGAATTGGCTGAAGCTCAAGTAGATTGATATGCAGCCTGGATTCTTTCGGGGACAAGGATTTGTGGGAGGTCTGGTCATAGAGATGTGCTCTTTGTAAGTGGCACGGGAACAAAGGGGACTCCCACATAAACCATGTCTCTGCTCTCCCACCAGGTCAGTGACATCAGCACATTCCATAGAAAAGAAACTTTGTCCAGTGAGTACCTGACTGGGACACAGAGTATCCTTAACCATGTTTGGAGACACTGCAGGTGCAGCCGTGCAAACAGGGTGACATAAGCCACATAGCAGCGGGCAGCTAATAGGACCAAGCAGGATCATACTCTAGTCTGAGGACTGAGACAAAGCTGGACAATGAGATCCCATAGTATTCTTGTCACCAAGTTAAGGAAGTATGGGCTGGATGAATGCACTATAAGGTGGGTAGAAAGCTGGCTAGATTGTCGGGCTCAACGGGTAGTGATCAATGGCTCCATGTCTAGTTGGCAGCCGGTATCAAGTGGAGTGCCCCAAGGGTCGGTCCTGGGGCCGGTTTTATTCAATATCTTCATAAATGATCTGGAGGATGGTGTGGATTGCACTCTCAGCAAATTTGCGGATGATACTAAACTGGGAGGAGTGGTAGATACGCTGGAGGGGAGGGATAGGATACAGAAGGACCTAGACCAATTGGAAGATTGGGCCAAAAGGAATCTGATGAGGTTCAATAAGGATAAGTGCAGGGTCCTGCACTTAGGACGGAAGAACCCAATGCACAGCTACAGACTAGGGACCGAATGGCTAGGCAGCAGTTCTGCGGAAAAGGACCTAGGGGTGACAGTGGACGAGAAGCTGGATATGAGTCAGCAGTGTGCCCTTGTTGCCAAGAAGGCCAATGGCATTTTGGGATGTATAAGTAGGGGCATAGCGAGCAGATCGAGGGACGTGATCGTTCCCCTCTATTCGACATTGGTGAGGCCTCATCTGGAGTACTGTGTCCAGTTTTGGGCCCCACACTTCAAGAAGGATGTGGATAAATTGGAGAGAGTCCAGCGAAGGGCAACAAAAATGATTAGGGGACTGGAACACATGAGTTATGAGGAGAGGCTGAGGGAGCTGGGATTGTTTAGCCTGCAGAAGAGAAGAATGAGGGGGGATTTGATAGCTGCTTTCAACTACCTGAAAGGGGGTTCCAAAGAGGATGGCTCTAGACTGTTCTCAATCGTAGCAGATGACAGAACGAGGAGTAATGGTCTCAAGTTGCAGTGGGGGAGGTTTCGATTGGATATTAGGAAAAACTTTTTCACTAAGAGGGTGGTGAAACACTGGAATGAGTTACCTAGGGAGGTGGTAGAATCTCCTTCCTTAGAGGTTTTTAAGGTCAGGCTTGACAAAGCCCTGGCTGGGATGATTTAACTGGGAATTGGTCCTGCTTTGAGCAGGGGGTTGGACTAGATGACCTTCTGGGGTCCCTTCCAACCCTGATATTCTATGATTCTATGAAGGAATCAGTCTTGAGGCAAATAGGCTGTTGCTGCAGATCCACCCCGATTAATTCTATGATTTGCGTGGGTGTTAAAGTGGACTTGTCTAAATTTCACTGGAATCCCAGCAATGAAAGAATTGAAGTGCAGCAGGGGCTGCTGTTTACATTCTCTGACATGACCATCCAGGTAGGAAAATGTTGGTCTGCCTTGGCTATCACTACAAGCACTTTTGTAAAGACCCTAAGGGCCATCAAAAGGCCACTTTCTGTACTGAAAGTGGTCTGGGCCCACCATGAAATGCAGGAACCTTCAGGAGGTCCAGGGGGGAGGGGAGAGAAAAGTGGGAAATGTCCAAATGAAAGTATGCCTCTTTCAAATCGAGGGCCATAAACCAGTCGCCTGAGTTGAGGGAGGGTATCAGAGGCCAGGGTGATCATCCTAAACTTTGAGTGTTGTATGAAGACATTCAACTGCCTGAGGTCCAGCATTGGCCTCCAGGCCCCCCTCTTTTAGGGGTGAGGAAGTACCTTGAGTAAAACACCTTCCCTACATGAGGGGATGGTATGGGCTCTATTTTGAGAATCATCTAATGAGACAGGTCCCTGAAAAGGGACTGGAAGAGAGCAACTCTAGTGTGTAGCTGTTTGATAGCATCCAGGATGCACTTGTCCCCTGTGATAATGTGAAAGAACTGGGAGAGAACGGGCCAGGCAGCCACCAAAAGTGGTGATAGTGAGCGGCACAGAGACTGGCAGATCCCTCATGTATCGCATCAAAATACTTTCTGGAGGCAGCTAAGGCCGTGGAGTGGAGTGCGATGATGTGGGATGCTAGCCATGCTGGACAATTCCTTGGGGGAGGGAGAGGGTTCACAGGATGGTTGGAGGGGAGCTTAATGAGACAAGTCCCATGGGGACCTTGGGAAAGGATACAGATGGATTATGTAGGACCCCTACCATTAAATTATGGGGGGGAGGAGGAGGGAGAATCAATTTATTATGCTGGTGGCGTTAGATGCTTTTAGTAAGTGGATGGAGACGTTCCCCATGGGATACCAAACTGCCAAGGTGACAGCTAAAAAGTTGGTCAATAAGGTATTTACTCGTTCGCGGGGGGTTCCAAAAATAATAGACTCTGACCAAGGAGCCGCTTTCCGATCCCATCTGATTGGGGAGCTCACAGCACTCACCGGAATCATACAGCTGTTCATAGAATCATAGAATATCAGAGTTGGAAGGGACCTCTGGAGGTCATCTAGTCCAACCCCCTGCCCAGAACAGGACCAATCCCCAACTAAATCATCCCAGCCAGGGCTTTGTCAAGCCTGACCTTAAAAACTTCTAAGGAAGGAGATTCCACCACCTCCCTAGGTAACACATTCCAGTGTTTCACCACCCTCCTAGTGAAAAAGTTTTTCCTAATATCCAACTTAAATCTCCCCCACTGCAACTTGAGACCATTACTCCTAGTCCTGTCATCTGCTATCACTGAGAATAGTCTAGATCCATCCTCTTTGGAACCACTTTTCAGGTAGTTAAAAGCAGCTATCAAATCCCCTCTCATTCTTCTCTTCCGTAGACTAAACAATCCCAGTTCCCTCAGCCTCTCCTCATAGGTCATGTGTTCCAGACCCCTAATCATTTTTGTTGCCCTTCGCTGGACTCTCTCCAATTTCTCCACATCCTTCTTGTAGTGTGGGGCCCAAAACTGGACACAGTACTCCAGATGAGGCCTCACCAATGTCAAATAGAGGTGAACGATCACGTCCCTCGATCTGCTGGCAATGCCCCTACCTATACACCCCAAAATGCCATTGGCCTTCTTGGCAACAAGGGCACACTGTTGACTCATATCCAGCTTCTCGTCCACTGTCACCCCAGGTCCTTCTCTGCAGAACTGCTGCCTAGCCATTCAGTCCCTAGTCTGTAGCGCTGCGTTTGATTCTTCCGTCCTAAAAGTGCAGGACTCTGCACTTGTCCTTGTTGAACCTCATCAGATTTCTTTTGGCCCAATCCTCCAATTTGTCTAGGTCCCTCTGTATCCTATCCCTACCTGCCACCGTATCTACCACTCCTCCCAGTTTAGTGTAATCCGCAAACTTGCTGAGGGTGCAATCCACACCATCCTCCAGATCATTAATGAAGATACTGAACAAAACCAGCCCCAGGACCGACCCTTGGGGCACTCCGCTAGATACCGGCTGCCAACTAGACATGGAGCCATTGATCACTACCCGTTGAGCCCGACAATCTAGCCAACTTCCTACCCACCTTGTAGTGCATCCATCCAGCCCATACTTCTTTTACTTGCTGACAAGAATATGTGGGAGACCGTGTCAAAAGCTTTGCTAAAGTCAAGGAATAACACGTCCACTGCTTTCCCTTCATCCACAGAACCAGTTATCTCATCATAGAAGGCAATTAGTTTAGTCAGGCATGACTTGCCCTTGGTGAATCCATGCTGACTGTTCCTGATCACTTTCCTCTCGTCTAAGTGCTTCAGAATTGATTCCTTGAGGACCTGCTCCATGATTTTTCCGGGGACTGAGGTGAGGCTGACTGGCCTGTAGTTCCCAGGATCCTCCTCCTTCCCTTTTTTAAAGATTGGCACTACATTAGCCTTTTTCCAGTCTTCCAGGACTTCCCCTGATCGCCATGAGTTTTCAAAGATAATGGCCAATGGCTCTGCAATCACATCCGCCAATTCCATATTGCTTATCACCCGCAAGCTGTGGGACAGGTGGAACGCATGAACTGCACTATTAAAAGTAAATTGAGAAGGGGGGTAGAAAAAGGAAGGAAAAATTGGTCACAATTGTTACCCTTTGTTCTAATGAGAATAAGGGCCCAAAGAATCAAAAGGTACAGGATTCTCCCCACCATGAAGCTCTTATGGGAAGGCCAGTGTAACGGTGGGAAAATTTGCTTTCTCCAGTACCTGGAGAGGTTTCTACACAGGATTAACACAAGAATGGGTTTTAACCCTAATTGACCTCAGCAGGCAGTGGCCTGGCAAAAAGAGCAAGGAGCAGCAAAAGTCAAAACATGGTATAATCTACCAGGAGAACACAATATACTGCAGTGGGTGATTGAGTGATGTACCAGATTCCCAGCTTGACAAAACCCTGGCTGGGATGATTTAGACAGGGCTGGTCCTGCTTTGAGCAGGGGGTTGGACTAGTTGATCTCCTTAGTTCTCTTCTAACCCTGATCTTCTATGATTCTATGATTCCAGGAAACGCATCCATTCCAAGCTCCTAAATGGAAGGGCCCTTAACGGGTCCTTAACCAATTAGGGCCCAATTTGCTATTACTGGCAACAGAAAATGGGGGACAGGAGTTGGTTCACTGTACAAAAATAAAGAGGTAAAAGCACACAGAAGATGAGAAACAGGAAACGATGTTATTTGCTTTACAGAAACAAAATGCAAAGGATGGTGGAACGGTGGAATGGAGAGAAATCAACAACAATCCAACGTGGAAAGGTAAATAGTACCTGTGGATGTGAATGGGATGATGTTTAATAATCCAGAACAGAGGTGTAACCACTCACCAAATACCCCCCAGTGATTTAATGAAGGGGGAAAAGGAATGAGAACGAATTCTAACCATACGGATTAAGGGAGAGTGTAAAGGGGGAATGGAATTTGCTTCCCCCCTTGGCAAACTTAATTATACTTGTAGTGCCCCTTCCCTGGTACCACCCCTTCCAATATATGGTCGTGTTCCATTCTGGGGGTGGGGGTGTCTCGTGTCTGGCGGCAATGAGCCCACTCAATGAGAATGAGCCCACCTCTTATGTACCTGACGGGAGGGGTAAGGAGCAAGGTTACTTTTGGCCATGGTCACTTTATGTGTCTCCTCCTTACACCTTCCCACTCCTCCAGCTGCTTGGTTACCATAGCAACTGATTAGCCCCTTATCTTCTCTTGTTACTGAAAGGCAAGGCTACCAGCTTGGGGTGGGGATATAAGAGAAGGAGGGGAATGCAGCCTTGTGCTTTCACTTACATTCTTTTGCTCGCTTATTCAGCCTGTTTAAACTAAAAGCAAGGCCAGAAGCAAGATTATTATTGTTTGGTCTTTACCCTTTTTATTTCACAGTCTCCTAACAAGGACCATCAATGACTATTAGCCATGATGGTCAGGGAAAACCCCATTCTCTGGATGTCCCTAAACCTCTGACTGCTAGAAGCTGGGACTGGATGACAGGAGATGGACCACTTGATAAATGCTCTGTTTTATTAATTCCCTCTGAATCATCTGGCACTGGCCACTATTGTGAGACAGGATACTGGGCTAGACGGACCATTGGTCTGACCCAGTATGGCCATTCTTATGTTCTTATCATGCTCCAATACTAGAGCCAAAGGTACCACAGGATCCTACCCTGGCCTATCAGGAACAGGAGTAGATGCAGAGTATGTGACTGCACTGGAGCTTCCAATTCACAGCTGGGGCAAGCTACTGGCAATGCTGGCCTGACTGAGTCAGGACATCCTATAACAGGATTGGATCTGAGAAGGACTCGGGATTCCAGATCTGTATAGATAGCTAGGTCCTAGAGGAGGTCATATTGAGGTCCAGTCTGCGAAGTGTCTTGGGCTTGGCCTGAACTGTCCATCTCACCTTGGAAGTGGAGGACGTATGCAGGGCCAGTACCACCAGTGCAGAGGGAGAATGATCCCTTCTGTTTTTATGCAGTGCACGAGTTGTTACTGTTCTTTCACTGCAAGGTTTCAGTGCCCTGGAAGCTCCCGATACAGTCAATGTAATCTTCCTGTAGCTCCAGGTGCACCTGTTCTGGAGCACAGAGTCTGACAGGACGAAGAGACAAAGGAGACCCATTTTTAGAGAATTTATGGGGAGATTTGTCCCTCTTTTTGTGGGGTTGTTGGCCCTTGCCTTCCTCATGCTCCTGCTTCATAGTCCATTTCTTGAGGATTCCCATCTGTTGGGATGAGACACAGGAAGGGTGTTGCCCGGAGGCTCTGAATAGGTAGTTGGGGAGTAGGAGGGCCCAGGTTCCGAACAGAGCCTCATGGAGAGCTCCAGCACTTGAATTAGTGGGATTGCCTAGTACACAGGGAGAAGCATGGCAGATGCCACACTTTGCAGGGATGTGTGTTTCCCCGAGGTAATACAGGCAGCTCTCATGTGGGTTGCTCAGTAAGAAGACCTGGGGGCTAGCCAGGCAAGGCTTGAAGCCTGGAACTTTGAGCATAAAAGGTATACAAAATGGTGGGGGAGCTGAGGGAATCCCCACAATCCCCACATAACTAATTTTAGCACTAAAACTCAAGCTATTTACAACTTTGAACAATTATTTACAATATTTACAGGTTTGACAAAGCAGAGCACTGAGGAGCAGAATCGGACATAGGAGGGTTCCATCCCAGACCACAGAAAAGGAACTGGAGAGGCTGTTGATCAGCACCACCCCTTATGTCCTTGGTTGGGAGCACAAAGAGGTGCAGAGTGCAAGCATGGACCAACAGACACTGGTATTGAAGAATTTCCAGTACCCAGTGCACAAAGAGCATGCACACCCACAATGAATACCCATAGGGATCAGCACCTGAAGAAGAACCTGACTACATATTTAATAAAACAAAGTTACAATAAGGCAGCTTTTCAAACGTAATGTTGCATCAACAAGTTAAAGGGGTATTGTCTACATGACATCAAGTCAATTAGTCTGAGATTTTCGAAGGAGCCTAATGGAGCTGGGCACTTACAATCCCAGCCTTAAATAATGGAGTTAATACGCGTGCCCTGAATGCCCTTGACCACACGTGGGTTTAGTCACATCTTCCTTTTTATCGTTTTAATGTCTCTTCGCCCATTCCCAATTGCTGTGTAAAAGTTTTAATTTGTTTATGTGAATCCGACTTTACACTATCAGCAAATGCACAAAAGCAAAACTGAAAAGGAAAGGTTCCCCCATGCATTCTGCATCAGTTCTATTAAACTGTAGAAACAAAAAAGACAGGAGTGTGATTTTTAAGTCGGTGTTCCTTTTAAATCAAGCCTTCACATTGGTTTCCCTATCCGTTCCACAGTGGTAGGAGATGGATGATTAGAAAGGGGAGCTCTGCTCTTTACACAAAAATATCCCAGTGAAGAATCAAAAGGGAAGAAAATGCAGAAAATGCAGTAGATTTGTGAATAGTTATTCAAGTGTGGAAACTGCACATCCAGACAGTTTTCACAACAGGCCAGGTTGCTAGCTACTTGTTTTTAGTTAGATTATTAACTGCTGCTGCCTACATGAAGAAAGCAAACAGCAAAGAGGAATACTGATTTGCTTCAATGCTTTGTAAGGACATGAAGTGACACATTAGTACGGATCAGCTGCAGTAGTCTTTAATGCAGCAACACAGCTTTATTTTAAAAAAGAAACAATTCTACAGTAGGTTCCTTCTCACACCTTAAGTACCCACACATATCACCATCATTATCCTTTCTAGACCTCTCGGTTTGTTTTGTAGCCAGGAAGTAAGCTCCAATATGTTCAAATACTCAGTCCAACACCACCTTTAAAACATCAGGACTCAAGTCTGGGACATCAATGGATATCCCATTTTTGTGGATTGGATATCACTTAGTTGGCAGCTAAAGCATAAATGCTGCACAGCCATTACCACAGGAAGTAGGGAGAGGGAAAGCTACTTTTAGCAAGGGCATCTAAGCTCAAGAACCATACCTGATTTTTGGACATGATACAATATACATCACATCGCATCTCTGGTCTCCTCTCAGGAGAATTAAGACATTTGTATTCCCTTTCTTCCTCACTGCTGATGTAAGAGGTCCAATCTGTCAGCCCCGGAGACTGAAAATCCTCCATTTATCCCAAAGAAGCAAGGTTCCCTCACACTGACTTGGGAGGGATCCACCTCTAGGAGTAAGGAGAGAAGCCCAATTCTCATAGCCATTCACTCTTCAGCCTCTCTGTGGTGATTTTAGGTAGACATCTGTCCACTAACAACTGTGATGACTATAAGACCAGCCAACAACTCTCCAACACCACCTACTATAGAGAATTCAAAGACCACCCTGTATTACAATTCACACAGGAATTAAAGGAGATCATCAAATCCTTCCACAAACAGCTCCAAGAAAAACTCTACAACCTCATCCCCCACAAACATAACCCAGTGATCTTATACATACATCCCAAGATACATAAACAAGGGAACCCAGAAAGACCCATCATATCTGCCCACAGCACTCTTACTGAAGGAATATGAAGATTCTCAGAAACCCATGCTCAAGCCACTCATCACAGAAAGGGCCAGTTTCCTAAAGGACATAATTGACTTACTCCAGAAAATCTAACATTAACTACCTCCCTCAGAATACTGTCCTTGCCACCAGATGTCATATCCCTATACATCAACATCCCTCATCATGATGGTATCATTGCCTCCCTCCAATATCTATAAGACAATAGACAACACTTACATAGCCACACCAAAAACTTTAACAATCTCATCCATTTTATCCTTATCCATACCAATTTTACATTTAACACTCTGTCCAAACCATGGGAACAGCCATGGGTACTATGACAGCTCCTCAATATGCTAATTTCTTCCTGGGCCACCTTGAGGAAGAATTTCTCAACAAATGCACCACAAAACCTATGCTATACCTGAGATTCATCAATTATATTTTCATCCTCTGGACAGACAACCTAAACTCCCTCGACAGATTTCCACCACAACTTCAACACTGCCACCCACACATCAAACTCTCTTTAGAACACTCCCACACCAGCATCAACTTCCTGGACACCACGATCAGCTTCAGTAATGGAAGCCTACAGCCAACCATACACAAGAAAGCCACAGATCTCTACACACTTACCTCCACCTCAGACACACCAAGAAATCTGCTATCTACAGCCAGGACTCAGATACCATAGAATATTCTCTGAGGAGAAAGTCCAGGAAACACACTCTAAACCACTTTAAAACACCTTCAACAGACACTACACCAGAGAAGTCGAAAGCATCATGGAACAGGGTACCCAAATACCGAGGAAACTTGCTTCAACATGGACCAAAAACCCCCCAACCTCCCTTTTGCGACCTTTAAATAGCCTCCCAGACTCACCAAGCTCATCATCAGCCCAGGTCACACCAAGTCGAAGTAGCACCAGACTCTGCCATCACAACAAATACAAAACTGCAGACATCAACACCCCCCCAAACACACCTTTCAAGATCCATGTATCCTAAATGTGCCTTGCATAATGTGTGATGTACCTCAGCCAATGCATCCAACTGCCCCTACTAGAACTATGTGGGTGAAGAGAGACAACCACTACGTTCTCGAATGAGCTCTCAAGGGGAAAAAAAACAAAAAAACAAAACACTACCCATTTGTGGGTGAACTTTTTTTGCAAATATCCATATCTGACTTTTCAGTCCTCATCCTCAAAGGAAACTTGCACTCCACCTTCAAAAGAAGGCCCTGGGAACATAAATTCATAACTCTGTTAGACACTAAAAACATTATGGACGCAAAGACACTGGTTTTATGGCTAATTACAACAATTTGTAACCCACTAACCCTCTTTTCCTATGACTGTAGAGGTACTATTGCTAAAATCATTTTAAATGGTTTCCCTTATGCTTAACAATCTGCCCCACTTGGTATTTAGCTGTGACACTGATTAATTTTTCCGGAGCTGAAGAAGAGCTCTACGATGCCCGAGAACTTGTACCTTCCATCAACAGAAGTTGATCTAATAAGAGATATTATGTCATCCACCTTGTCTCATTAAGAACTAGACAGACCAACTAAATGATTTCTCACAGCTAATTTTTTCCTATAATAAAACATGTTTTACTGAATATATTTGGGAAAGAAGGGGAAGGAGCAGCTGTTGGGTACCTGGTTTTGGGCCATACTGCATTTTGTATAATATGTTTTTTCTTGTATTCTGCAGGGCACCTCAAAGGCCTTTGAGACAATATTTATTATTAAAACTGATATATCTTACCTTTCTGTCTCTGGATTTCGGAACAGTTTTCCCTGCATTAGAGACCACCACAAAACTCCCAGAGGCTCCTTTTCCTTTCACCTATTTTAAAGAATAATTTCCATTTCAGTCCCCAGTAAGCAATAAATTAACTTTCAATAATGACCAATTGAGAAAGGCTGTAGTATATTGTGCCAAAGATTTAGACTACCTCTCGATTGTGCACCTTACAGCGACACAGGAGAGCTCTTCTGCAAACAAAACAAAATCACCCCCAATGAGGGGCGGTAGCTTTGTCGGTAGGAGAGTGTCTGTCCACACCGGCGCTTTTCGTCAGTAAAACTTTTGTCAGTCAGGGATTCCCCCCCCCCCCCCAGACAAAAGTTTTACCGATGAAAGCGCAGTGTAGACATGGTCTTAGATTGGAGCCCTCTATCTTAGCCACAGAGAGCTATGGTGATTTTAAACAAGAAGGACTGACCTTTCTGTAAGATTAAGGAGCTAGTTGGTAACAAAAGGCAATTATAATAGCATAATCCAGGGGTTCTCAAATGGGGGATTGGGACCCCTCAGGGGGTCGCGAGGTTATTACATGTGGGAGTCACGAGCTGTCAACCTCCACCCCAAACCCCATTTTGCTGCCAGCATTTATAACGTTGTTAAATATATTTAAAGGTGTTTTTAACTTATAAGGGGTGGGGGGTCGCAGTCAGAGGCTTGCTGTGTGAAAGGGGTCACCAGTAAAAAAGTTTGAGAGCCACTGGCATAATCTGTTTGCCTTGAGCAGATGATTCTGTGATGCTGGAAATCTGATGTTGCCAGGACAAAACATACTTTTAAATTAGACATGCTGATGCAAAAAGGTGAGGTAGCTAAACATACTGTGAAGACATGAGTTGTTGCAATGCCATAAACCACAGTTCACCATCAAAATACAAACACTTGTATCTTGTACAGAAACTTACAAAGTATGTGGTTCCTAGAACAATGCTGACATCCTGTCAATGATCAAAGAAGCAGAGACAAAGGTATAGTAACCTTCAAGAGGGAGAAGATGATCACCCAAATGACATGACTATTGAGTGCCTCACTATTAGGTTAATATGGGTATTTTCACCCACCTCTGCAGTGCTGCTCAGAGTGGCTCTTACCTGTCTGATGACTCCCCTCTCCAGTTCCCTTTTCAATGCTTGCTTTAGAAGATAGCCTCTCCTCTCAAGTTCCAGGGAAGGGTACTTGTGTATAATGTATTTACGTATGGCAACCACGGATGCACCACTCTTTTGAAAGCATGCCTGAAACAGAACCAACAAGTTAGCAAACCAAGTGCAATAGACCTACCTCTCTATGGGACCAGAGGGGTAGAGATTAACTGTTGCATATATGACAGCACAGTGGCCCAACATGCCAGGGCTAGCCTTGGTCCCACATTGGTTTCAGAAGCAAAGAATAGCACTAACGATACCATATCTTTCTACCCTTACAGATTGACTGAACAGCAAACATGAAAGTAGTGGAACACTCTCCTGTCCTGTGTTACAAAGTAGCAATTTATGTTGTAACAGAGATAATCACTCCTTACAGCAAAGCAACAACTGCACAACTGTTAATATGTTCCACCAACATCAGAGCGAGTTAATCATTGGTTACTGAAGTACCATACATATACTTGATCATAAGCTGGTTCGTTTATAAGCCGACCCCCTCCCCCCCAGATGGATAAGTAAAAATAGAAAATTTTTATGACCCATTCATAAGCCGACCCTATAATTCAGGATCAGCAAACTTGGGCTCCCCGGCCATCAGGATAAGCTGCTGGTGGGTCGAGATGGTTTGTTTACCTTGAGAGTCGGCAGACAGAGGCAAACCTACGTAAACAAAGCGTCCTGGCGCGCCAGCTGCTTACCCTGACAGGTCGGGACAGTAACTAGTGGGGAAATTTTTTTCGGGGGGCGGGGGAGGGGGGCGGAAGAGAAGCTGGGGGTCAGGGGAGTAACCCCTGTGACCACCCCCCACATGACTCCACTCCTAGCCCGGGACCCCCACACTCTCCCCATCCCATCCCATCTTATCTGGGGAGGATGCATCTGGCCTGGCTGGAGCTGCTCTGAAAGGCTGGGCAGCGCGGTCGCAGCCTGCTCTGGCAGGCCAGACCAGGTGGCACGGCCACAGCATGTTCCAGCAGGCTGGGCCGGGCGGTGCGGCCGCAGCCTGCTCTGCAGGGTGGGGCCGAGCAACATGGCTGCAGCCTGCCAGCCCCGGAGCTACGGCTGCTTCGGAGACTGGGGGGGAAGAGCAGCGGAGAGACTCTGGCCCCGCCTTTTCCATTCTGGCTCTGCTGCCTCTCCTTGCTCCCTCTGTTGGGGAGAGGGGCTGCGTCCCATCTCTCCCTCTCTATACCCGTTGATAAGCCAACTCCCTTCTCTGGTGCTTCCCTTTTTTACTAAAACAATTTCGGCTTATGAACAAGTATATACGGTAATTGCCAAATTTCCACTCCCAATTTTTTGCCTTGAATTTTGAGAGTGAAACTAGCAGGCTAAAAACAGAAACTAAGCTACAAATTCATATTTTAAAGTTGCTTCTTTCAGAGATTCATGTTTAGGATACCAAGTGTTACTTTAAAATATTCTTAAGTATAAGAGCTCTTAAGATTATAACAATACTATAATTCTGCTTGTTTTGTAGCCCAGTTGTTATCCTAAATCAATTACTTAAAAAAAAAAAAATCTTATTTTAAAATCAATTAATCGGTAGTTCCAAGGGTTTAACTTGATGAAACTCTGGGTATAAAGTCAATTTGCAGGTCTAGATAGATTTAGGCTGACTGCCCACATGTATAGCCATGTAGCACGGAATGAATTTAACCCACACAGAGCAGAGTTATGAGCCTTAGAATCTACACCATTACCTGCCTCTTCTAAATAACAGCCAGCAATCTAGGATTTATAGCAACCTAGAGTTTAGATCATTTCTTCTCTCTTCCTCCAATGGATTTGGACGAAACTTCGGAAGACTGCAGTGGCGGGAGAGGTAGAGTCTTTTGCAACCAAGGCTGGTGGAGCCCAGACTCCCTGTGAAGGGAGTGTGCATTGAGTGAGTTCTAAGGGGAAGGTGGCACTGTTACTGCTACAAAAAGCATCTTGGGCCACAGCCAGAAGTGGGGATGCAGTAGACTTAAGACCACTGCCATTTTTGGACTTAATCTGCAGTATTTCAATCCATTTTGAGCTTTGAAAAAGCTTTGAAAGAGACACATAGCAAACTGCTGTGCCAATCAAAATAAATCCGGAAGAACACAGCTAGAAGCAGAAGCACAGCAGACTGGTTAACTGATGTCAGCAGTCAACCAAAGTCAATGCAACAGTTTCTAATGTGTTAAGCACGAAGAGGTACAAAATCTAGACAGAGAAAAGTTTGTCAAGAGCCCCCCTCAGTTACATCACTGACTGAGAAATAAAACTCAAGTGCCAGGAGTCAAGAATGTAGTAGGAAGAGGACCTGAAACATAAGCCCTCGTATCAGAGACCTAGTATGAGGCCTGAGCTAAATAGTGGTCAAAGCTTTGCGGATATAAAGCAAAGTCAGGTGGATATTGGCAAGAATAGGGCTGATATTGCAGAAACACACATTCCTAAGTGGTGCTAGGCACAGGCTATGCATGCAAACACATTCCAGAAGGGTGGTACCAGAACACCTCGACACCAACACATTCCTCAAAAGATAACAGGAATATGCTAACCCATCTTGAAGATAAGGTCAGTATAACAGCATGATGGATAGAGATGTTCTGATTGAACCAACAGGTACACGGTAATTGGTAGTGGTTAGCTACATTACAGGGTGGTATCTAGGCACGTCAGAGGGCAGTAACTAGTCACATCACGGGGGCAACAAGGAACTTGTTTGTATCTGTGTATAAAGATGTATCTCAGAGGGAGTGTCTTTGTCTGGCCAAGGGGAGAATGGAAAGTCCAGCCATTCACTGAGCCAGTACATTGTCACGAGCACATGTGTTAGTGTACCATTGAGCCAGGGCATTAGCACCGTTCATCGGCAATAAACCTGACCAAGTTCCTTTGCTGAAAACCGAGTCTGTGGATTTAATGGGCAGCTCAATCAAATTCTGCTATCTCCGCAGAGCTGGGATGGGGGCGGGGGGGAGAAGAAGAGAGAGAGAGAACGAACATGCGCACAGACACACACACACACACACACCCCCATCTGACCACATGGAATTTCTGTCACCGAAGTCCAACAGTATACAATGTATTATAGCTAATTGCACGACTATACTACAAAAGGAAGTTTCTTTTAAAAGTACAGTATTATTCATGTCTATACAGAAAGCTGACCTGAACACAAGGGCACATCACCACAGCAGGATTTCTGGACCTCCTATTATGATTATTTTTCCCTGCCCCACCATTGCAGCAGCACGGTTATGTTAATACAGATACACGATCTCTTGCCTTATCTATGGACTTATAACATACTCCTTGTAGTATCTGAGGAGCGACTTCTCCATGCCTTAACACATGCTGAAAGTGATTTTGCTTACCCACAGTCAGAATTAAGTATATATTAGTCCCAAGAAAAGAAACTGAGGATACCACTGTGAAGCCTAAGAATCCTCAGATTCATAATATATTTTATATCTGACCTACAAACAAAGGGAATGAAGTCTTCCACTTGCCTTGATGGCCTCAGTTAAGATAGCATCCATCTTTGGGCGTGAGGAAGCAGCCATCTGTGTTTGCTTCTGTGCTCTAGCTAGTTGGCTAGCAGAAAGGGTTGCCCATGAGGGAATGGTCTTTTTCACTTTCTTCTCCTTTTCTTTAGACTGATCCTTCTCACTTTAGGGGAGAGGGGGAAAAAAAAAAAAACAGTGACAGTAAGACAACAAAAAGAAAAGGAGTACTTGTGGCACCCTAGAGACTAATCAATTTATTTGAGCATAAGCTTTCGTGAGCTACAGCTCCCTTCATCGGATGCATACTGTGGAAAATACAGAAGATGTTTGTTTTTATACACACAAATCATGAAAAAATGGGTGTTTATCACTACAAAGACAACAGATATTGCACCAAGGCAGCCCATGGAGCAAAGAGGCAAAACTCAACCCTCCCTCCCCCCCCCAAAAAAATACAAACCAAAACAAAAATCTCAAAAGGTTGTCTTGAAAAGGAAGGGCTTTTAAAAAAAATATAGGAGGAGGCTAAGTGGATACAGCACTGACGACTTTATATTTAAAGTAATATAATTTTGAAGCATAGACTGTGGTAGTTCAGTGCCAGAGGATAAATCCAAAACCCCTCAAAAGACCAATTCATTTACTACATAACTAACACACGTGTTCAAGACCAACAAGGACACAAGGAACTAGAGATCTGCCCTTGTCCCTTCAGACAAAAGGATTCACACAGTATACCACAACTTTAACTCTCCTTTGGACAACACAGGGTTCCAAGACAGAATGGAGACCCATATCCAGGCCAGGTCTACCCTACAAACCTTTGCAGACATAGCTATGTCAGCAGGGGTGTGACGTGTGACCAACACAGTTGTACCAGCAAAAGTCCCTAATGTAGATAGTTATATTGGCAAACCTGCACTTCTGCCAGTGATGCTTGGTTAGCTTTTGGAGTGGGAGATTGTGAGAGAGAGAGAGAGAGAGAGAAGAGACACGATACCTAGAATGAACTATGTCAGCAAAAGTACAGTTTTATTAGAATAAGCTGTGTCCACACTGGGAGCACTTTGCCAGCAGAGTATAGTACTATACCTACACTGTCATAGGGCTCCTAGTCTATACCTAGCCCCCCGTGATGGACAGTCAGAGTTAGTCAAAAAGACAATGCAGAAAGCTTTGCACTCCGGATAACACCCTTACAGTATACTAACATGGCATATGGGTTGTTCAGTTAAACTTCTGTAAGGGCTCTGCCTTACCAGGGAAGAGGCAAAGTAACTGTCATAAGAAGGTTACAGGAATATTACCGTATAGCACATTTAAATCACTAACTTAGCAGTCTAGCAAAACTGATTTTGAATTGCAGCAAGGATTTATTTCAGTTCATTGGAAAGTGGTAGAACAGGAAGAATTATTTGCAACCACAAGTGGGGGTGGGACACCAGTTTGGAGCAACCTCAAGGCTTCTCTTCTTGGGAAACAGTATCAAGTAGAACAAAACACTTAATTCACATCCTGGGAATTCAGTAATAGAACAAGGTGCTAACAGTGGAGCGCCTTACACAGAATCTCTGTGATTAGGACACGAAAGACAGGTTGCCTGAATATTACTCCTACTTATTTACATTTGTGGGATTTGCCCACAGCCCAGCTGAGCTTTGGAATCTTCTAGAAAAGCAGTGCCTGTTGGGACCACAAGTAAGCATTCTGTGCCCCGAGAGTACACACAGTTCCCATCCTCTTCAGTGCTTTCCTTTTCACAACTAGCTGTAGATTCTCTGGGTACGGACAGGAGTTTGTGTGTACGTACATCCCACAAACAGGAATATGCAGAACCACCTCAAAGATGAATTGCTCATTTCAGGTCGGCAGTCAAGTGACATAAGTATATCCCTCTCCCTGTACTAATGGAAAACAAAAAGATGGACAATATGTTCAATATATTCAGACTAGCAAACCGGCTTGCAGAAAACATGTATTTTCCGGCAAATCTGGTTTGCAGGGGAAAAAAATTCCACACAAATAATTTCCTGGGAAATGTAATCTGCTACTGGATGAACCCAAGGAATGTGTTCCACCCCAAAACAAAATACTCAATTTTTTATTAATTTACTTCAAAAACAGCAGTGGCATTTTGGCTCCCATCCTTAGTTTTCAAGAAAATTTTAGTCTTTTGTCACTAAGATCCTTTAGAAGAATTTTTCCTAACTTCCCCTGCAATCCCACCCCAATTCCAGGCATTCAGAAAGGATAGGTCTTACTCCTTTTTGGTTTCTTCAGAAGACTTTGCTTCTCCCTTCTCACTCTCTGGTTCTTTTGGCTGCTCTGTCTCACTGGATGTAGCAGGTGGAGTTTCATTTTCTTGCTCCTCTCCAGTAGAAGCAGATTCCTCAGAGCTGACTTCCACGTCTAATGAAAAATTTGGAAATACAAAAGTCTGTATCCAAAACAAAACTCTATTCTCTAAAAAAAGGCACAGGGAGAGTTTATAAACACACCCAAAAGCAGCCGTTTCCCCAGATAATCTCTGTGAAAAACTCAAATTATCCATTTAAATTAAACCTTAAAAACAGTTCTATTAAGTTTTTAAAGCTCTTCAGTATGTCGTGATTAGCAGTCAAATGCCAGAGTAAACTTCAAAACAGACATTACATAAAATTCTCAAACTGGATTAAGTCAATTTTCTCATTTCAACCCCCCTGAACATCTCCTTTTCCTAGACTATGGAAGTTTACTACCATTGTGGTCACTCAAGTGAGATGCCACAGAAGAAGCCACTATCATTTTTGTTCAGTGCTAACACTAGATGAAGTGGAAAAGTTTTTGCCTAGACTGAGATGATCTCTGTCATCCTTGCACACCTTTTAATACTGAAGAGACACTGTCAGTTAAAATTTGACAACATTTAGATACATCAAAACAAGTTTTTGGAAAACTTGAAATCAATATAAACGTACCCATCAGTTCTTTTGTTTTCAAGAATAGGTTTGATCATGACCAACTAATGTTTTAAAAACATCAATCTTTGTTTATACTAAACAGTGGCACTGAACATTTAGGTAACATGTTAACATTTTTAAACTAGGTTTCAGAGTAACAGCCGTGTTAGTCCGTATTCGCAAAAAGAAAAGGATATAATGTCTGCTGCAGTTTCCACGGTATGCATCCGATGAAGTGAGCTGTAGCTCACGAAAGCTCATGCTCAAATAAATTGGTTAGTCTCTAAGGTGCCACAAGTACTCCTTTTCTTTTTCTTTTTAAACTAGTCATGCATGATTCTAGACAGGGCCCGAGAGTTTACAGAAGTGTTGGCAACTGCCTTTGTCTAACACATAGGGATGAAAACCAATGTCAGAAACCAACATTCTAAGAAAATGAACGCAAATAGTTGAGTGCATGCCTTATAGGCTAGACAACCCATCAAATAAAACTCCAAATTAATGATATCTTGACTTTAGTAAAGCTTTTGATATTATCTTGCATGACCTTCTCATAAACAAACTAGGAAAATGCAACCTAGATAGAGCTACTATAAGGTGAGTGAAAAACTGGTTGGAAAACCTTTCCCAAAGAGGAGTAGTTAGTGGTTCACAGTCATGCTGGAAGGGCATAACAAATGGGGTCCTGCAGGGATCAGTTCTGGGTCCGGTTCTGCTCAATATCTTCATCAACGATTTAGATAATGGCTTAGAGAGTACACTTATAAAGTTTGCACACAATACCAAGCTGGGAGGGGTTGCAAGTGCTTTGGAAGATAGGATTAAAATTCAAAATGATCTGAACAAACTGGAGAAATGATCTGAAGTAAATAAGATAAAATTCAATAAGGACATATGCAAAGTACTCCATTTAGGAAGGAACAAATCAGTTGCACACAAACAAAATGGGAAATGACTGCCCAGCAAAGAGTACTGCGGAAAGAGTATCGGGGGGTCATAAGCTAAATATAGAATATTAGGGTTGGAAGAGACCTCAGGAGGTCATCTAGTCCAACCCCCTGCTCAAAGCAGGACCAACACCAACTAAACCATATCAGCCAAGGCTTTGTCAAGACGGGCCTTAAAAACCTCTAAGGATGGAGATTCCACCACCTCCCTAGGTAACCCATTCCAGTGCTTCACCACCCTCCTAGTGAAATAGTGTTTCCTAATATCCAACCTAGACCTCTCCCACTGCAACTTGAGACCATTGCTTCTTGTTCCGTCATCTGCCACCACTGAGAACAGCCTAGCTCCATCCTCTTTGGTACCCCTCTTCAGGTAATTGAAAGCTGCTATCAAATCCCCCCTCACTCTTCTCTTCTGCAGACTAAATAACCCCAGTTCCCTCAGCCTCTCCTTGTAAGTCATGTGCCCCAGACCCCTAATTATTTTCATTGCCCTCTGCTGGATTCTCTCCAATTTGTCCACATCCCTTCTGTAGTGGAGGGGACCAAAACTGGACACAATACTCCAGGTGTAGCCTCACTAGTGCCGAACAAAGACGAATAATCACTTTCCTCCAGCTGCTGGCAATGCTCACACTAATACAGCCCAATATGCCATTGGCCTTCTTAGCAACAAGAGTACACTGCTGACTCATATCCGTTTTCTCATCCACTGTAATCCCTAGGTCCTTTTCTGCAGAACTACTGCTTAGCCAGCCGGTTCCCAGCCTGTAGCGGTGCATGGGATTCTTCCTTCTGAAGTACAGAACTCTACACTTGTCCTTGTTGAACCTCATCAGATTTCTTTTGGCCCAATCCTCCAACTTGTCTAGGTCACTCTGGACCCTATCCCTACTCTCCAGCATATCTAACTCTCCCCCAGTTTAGTGGCATCTGCGAATTTGCTGAGGGTGAAATTAATCCATTATTTCAACTGTCCATTCGTTGATGGAAAGCCCCTAACCTACTCTAGTTACTCTATGTGCTATGGAAAGCCATCTTCCCTCTCCCTTTAAGAAGTGTGCTCAAGTGACTTTCTGCTGGGCATATTTTTCTTTTAAATTTTGTGAATTAAAAATATCAATTCTAATGCTGCATTAACAACTATTTTTGCTTTAATTTCCTTTCTGCCATAAGAAAGAGGGTAAAAGGAATCAGTGGGATTAATTGAATATGATATCCAAGAATAACATTGCCAAGAAATTCAGCAGAGGTGGTATGATCAGAGATGCAACGTAAATCAATCTTACAAAGAGGTTGTGTGATGGGGCAGCTGCCCCTCACTGGCTAACCAAGGGTTAATAGCAGCCCTTGAGTGGCTGTGCAGAACCCAGCCAACCAGAGGAAGGCTTAGAAGCAGCTAATCAGGGCCAGGCTGGGCCCTATAAGAAGGGCTGCAGGGCAGAGAGTAACTTAGTCTCTCTCTGGAGACTGAGGGAGAAGAGCTGGCTGCCTGCCTGCCTGCAGAGAGAGAAGTGCCTGAGACAGAGCAGTGCTGGGCAGGGTCAGGGGTGTAAGCGCAGCTCCAGCCTGGCTGGCTCCCAGACGGAGGCCTTGATACAGGGGCCAAGTAGGTGCTGGGACTATGGGGAAGTGGCCCAGGTAAAGCAGGTAGCGACAGAGGGGAAGGAGAGGCAGTGAGCAGCTGCCAGCTATAGGGTCCCTGCATTGGGGGCCAGAGTAGTGGGCAGGCCTTGCCCCCACCCCCTCTTTTGCCCCACTGGCTGCTGAAGGAGGTGGTCAGCCAAAGGACTGCAGTTTGTCCCTGAGCGAGAGGCTGGACTAGGGGCTGCAGTTTGCCATTGCAATGAGAGGCTAGGCAAAGGACTGCTGGTTCCCCCCAGAGGCAGGGAGACAACGGAGTTGGGGCACAGCTGGAGGGCCGTGCCCTGAAGAGGATGCCGTGGTCCGGGAGTGACGTGGGTCCCCAGAGTACAACGTGTTACACCTTGCTAAACTGCACAGACCATCAACAGAAAAAAGCAGACAAAGAGGAAGTTACTCACCTTGTGCAGTAATGATGGTTCTTCAAGATGTGTGTCCCTATGGGTGCTCCACTTTAGGTGTCTGTGTGCCCATGCATCTCTCATTGGAAATTTTTGGTAGCAGTGTCCCGCTGAGCCCACGCATGTGCTCTCCCTCTCTCGTGGTCTGCCTTGAGGCTATTTAGCACTGCACAGGCGAACCCCCCTCACTTCCTTCTCTACCACAGAGCCCTATAGAGAACTCCAAAGTAGAGGGGAGGAAGGCGGGTTGTGGAGCACCCACAGGGACACACAACTCGAAGAACCATAGTTACTGCACAAGGTGAGTAACTCCTCTTCTTCTTCTTCGAGTAGTGTCCCTATGGGTGCTCCACTTTAGGTGACTCTGGAGCAGTACCCACCACTGGAGGCTGGGACTTCGGAGTGGAGTCTTTTACTACAGAGAGTACTGTGGAGTTGAAGATGGTGTCAGCGGCCAAATCTTCAGTGATTGCATAAATGTTCTGCGAAAGTATGGACAGAGGCCCCAATCATTGCTCTATAGATTGGGGAGAAAGGGGTATCCCTATGGAATGTGATTGAGGTAGGAACTGATCTCATGGAGTGCGTATGGATGGAAGCAAGTTGCGTCCTTGCTAAGTGATTAATGCAACTAGAGACCCATTTGGATAGTCTTTGACGAGATATCACAGAGCTTTTGGATCTTTCAGTGGATGAAAGGAAGAATTTAGGGGATTTCCTTAAGTCCTTAGTCCTGTCCAAGTAGAATGCTAATGTCCTTCTAATATCTAGCATATGCACAATTGGTCTCCCAGTTGTCACAAATGTGGTTTTGGGAAAAAACAGGGAGATGGATCTGTTGATTCACATGGAAAATGCAGAAAAAGTAGGGAGAAACTTGGGATATGGCCTTAGAGTTTTTTATTTTATTTTATTTATTTATTTTTGTAAAGACAAAGGTTATGAATGATGGGTGTGCCATCAGGGCGACTATTTCTCCTATGTGCCTAGCTGAGGTGATGGCAATTAGAAATGCTGTCATCATGGACAGGTATAAAGAGAGAACAAGTTGCCTTGGACTCAGAGGGAGGTCTAATCCAAGCCCTGAGAAGTAGATTAAAGTCCCAGGCTGCAGAGGGTGGTGTCACATGGGGGAAGAGAGTCCCAATACCCTTAAAGAGTCTACACATTAGTGGTTGAGCAAACTCCAAGTGGGAAGCCATTTTCACCTTGAGACGTACCTTAAGGGAGCTGAGTGAGAGTTTAAAATGTAGTGCAAAATAAGAGGGAGGAAAGAGGAGGTTGGGTCTGTCCATTTGGAATGGTACAAACTTGGAGTCGTTTCCATTTTGTAGATGGCTATGTGGAGTGGTCAACTTGTGGTTGTATTGCAACATGTGTTTCAGCTTATCAGAGCATTCTGCTTCTAAGCCTTGGAACAAAGAAAGATCCAAGCCTGGAGGTGGAGGACCCATGGGTTGGGGTGAAGGGTCAGCCCATTGTTTTCAGAGACCGGGTGAGGAACAGGCTGACGTCAGAGGAACAGGAGGGCATATTGCCATCTGTGTCAGGTAAGGGAGCCAGACTTGTCATAGTCAAGAGGGGCAATCACAATAACTCGTTGCATTTTCAACAGAATCTTCAATAGGGTAGGAAACTGGGGAAAGACATACAAGTGGGCCCTGTCCGCTGGGAAGACGAGGGCAACTGTCAGTGAATGTTTCCCCGAAGGGTGGCTATATCTTGCAGCACCTGTGAATTCAATATACACTCATTGTCGTGAGAAAATTCCAACTGAGACTGTTGGTTATCCCCTTCTGTATCCCTCATAGACAGACAGCTGAGAGGAGCACATTGTGAGGGGTGTATCAGTTCCAAAGTTTAAATGCTGTCTTGCAAAGGGAGGGAGATCTGGCAGCTCCTTGGCAGTTTATACAAAACATACAGGTCACATTAAGTCCATCATAACCTTTGTGTGTTGTTTTATGATGAAAGGCAGAGTTTGTGCACAGGCACTCCTGACAGTCCCGAGCCCCAAAAGAGTGATATGGAAAGTCATTTCTGTGGAAGGCCATTTGTCTTGAACCTTGCTGTTGTGTAGCTGAGCTCCACAGCATATTAGGGAGACATGGGTCCCAGGGTGGTGAAAGTGGCTAGTGAGAGGAGCGTTCTCGCTTGTACTGCATCAGGTTGATGCTGATAAAGTCCAGTCACTGTACCGGGGTCAGTATGCCACTACAATGAAGTGAACCTTGGAGACTACCCTGTGTGGAGCAGTCTGTACCTATAATGATCCTGCCCCAAAGGTAAGCAGTAGGAAATCTCCTGTACGATGGTTGTATTGAGATATGGAAGTAGGCACCCTGTGATTTCTAGCCCCGAACTTAATCTCTTTGCTCTAGAGCTGGTCCTATCTACTGTGAAGTAAGGTAAGGTGACTTCTGAGTGGCATGACAGGTATATAGATGGCAGCTGATGCTGTAAGGTATCATTGTTCAGGCCCCTGACCAGCTCCTCAAAGTGCTTATAAGAGGCAGTTTGAGAAATCATGGACTGGGGTGCAGACTGTTCTCACTTTTGAGCCCTGAGCCTCTTACACTGTGGCTCATAACAGCACAGAGATGGTGAATATTGAGAAGATTGTGATCTGTGGTGTGGTTGAGAGGTATATCTTCTCTTCTGTTCACAGTGTAGATTCCTAAGGAGCGTAGTGCAGTCTGAGAATCCTTCAGGATGTGGAGAGAAAATCTGTCTTCTCCGCAAAGAGTTTAGCCCTTCATATTGGAAGTCTGTAGCTCTTTGGGCAATCTAGAGAGGTGTAGTGAACAAACAAAAAAAAACCCCACAACCCACCTCAGTACCACTGTCATGGAGACTGGGCGGGCAGCTGTAACAGCTACATCCAGTGGTGTCTCTAGGACCCGTCTGGCTATCAACTGACCTTCTCTAAGAATGGTCTGAATCTATTCTGTTTGTAAAAAGAAAAGGAGTAATTGTGGCACCTTAGAGACTCACCAATTTATTTGAGCATAAGCTTTCGTGAGCTCACTGGATCCGATGAAGTGAGCTGTAGCTCACGAAAGCTTATGCTCAAATTGGTTAGTCTCTAAGGTGCCACAAGTACTCCTTTTCTTTTTGCGAATACAGACTAACACGGCTGCTACTCTGAAACCTGTTCTTTTTGTGTTTCCAGTAATGTTTCAGAAACATCCTAGGTTACCCAAGATTAACAAAATTGTTTTCGCCATGACAGTTTGGTAATTTATGACTCTAAACAGTAATGTTGTTGATGAACACGCCATCTTGCGAAACCTGATCATATGGAGTTGACTTGGCATTATGTTGCTTGCTTCATGCATTAACCGCATCCACTATGATGCAGTTGGGTTGCAGATGTTGAAAACTAAGTCTGCCTCTTTGGATAGAGATGTAGGGTTGTTTTTATTTACACTCTGTTGCTGGTTGGTGCGATGGAAGCTGGCTCTGCCAGATGATTTTGGTAGGATCTAGAATCAGCTCATTAATTGGGAGGACAGTTCTAGAGGAGAAGGTAGTGTGCAGAATTTCCACCAACTTGTGATGTGTATCTGCCACCTCCTGTAAGGGAATCTGCAGCTCGTCTGCCACCTTCTTGGTAAGATCCAGAAAGTTCTTAAATCTTCACCTAGTGATGAAGGGTGGGCAGCACAGTCTCATCTGGGAGAGATGAGGAGAATTGTGCTGAAGAGGAAGCTACCTCTTCAGGTGTGGGTTCCCCCCTTCCTTCCTGTTCTGAAAAAGCTCTCTCCTGCCCTGGCTCAGGTGCCAGGCTGTAGCAAACCATCAGGTGGACTCTCCCTGAGGGACACCAGAGACGGTCGCATCATGTGTGTATATGCCTGAAGAGTTACAATATGGCCTTGGGAGGGAGAGGCAGGAAGGCAGGCATGGGCGTGATGGAATTGGGGATGACCCTTGTAGTGTGGTGGTGGGCCACCTTGAGGGGCTAGGGAATGACCTCCTCCTGGCCAGTGTCAGATTAGTCAATGGTTAAGGGTGCCGCTGACTGGGGTATTGGCAGTATACAGCCCAGTTCTAAGAGCGATTCTGGGTGCCGGGATGTGCTAGATAGTGGGATCCTGGTACCAAGTAATGGGGATTGTGGTTCTTCCCCAATCATCAGGTCTCCAGGGTACCAGAGCTCACGCAGTACCATGGGTTCATTTGGTACCACAGAGAAGGGTCCGTGGTACATTGTCAGTATTGATAGTTGGGCAGAGCACTCCCTAAATGAGAGTTTTGCCCAGTACAAAAAGTTTGTTGGTGCCACTTTTTTAGAGACAGCATGGTAATTGTCTCTCCCTGGGTACTGAGGCCACAGGTCTCCAGAGTATCAGAGTACCTGTGTTACCATGGGCTCATCCGGAACTCCAGAGGAGTGTCTGTAGTCGGTATCAATGGTTGGGAAGGTGCAAAACACTTCCTAGATGGGAGTTTTGTTGCATCTGGTACCAAAGGGTTTCTCTATGCTGCTCTTTTAGGGATGGTACGGTAACTGTCCCTCCGCTTCTCTGTGTTGCTCTTTTAGAGATGGTATGGTAACCAGTGCAGTAGTTGCCCAGAGTAGAGCTCAGAGCAGCACAAAGCTTACAGAAGTCCCTTGTCAGTGGGAGAGCAGAGCTCAGACCAGGGCAGAGCTCACAGCAGAAGGTTCCTCTGCTGGTATTGTCCTACGAGGTGGCCGCACTGGGGAACACCCCTCAGGCTGGCTAGTTGCTCGGAGAAGCCTTTCCAGGGGGAGTCTGCTGGTGACTTCTCTCTCTTCTCCTCTTCACCACTTGACCCCTTTTGAAGTGAAGGCTGCGGGGTCAACACCCACCAGAGTCCCCTGCAGACTGAAGTGTTTTCTCTATAGGGAGGAATTTTCTCTTTTCTTTTTAAACCAAAGGAATAAAATAAAATAAAACAAAATAAAAACACTTGCCTGAGTACTTTTAGGGAGACCACGAGGGAGGGAGAGCACACGCACGGGCTCAACAGGACACTGCTGCCAAAAATCTCCGATTAGAGGTGCAGGGGCACACAGACACCTGAAGCGGAGCACCCATAGGGACACTACTCGAAGAAGAATGTCCAGTTAAGTCATTCAGCACCCTGTCTACACACAGTTCATCAGTTCCCCTTCTCAATCTCAAACTGCCTTCCTTCCACCAATGAAAGCCACATATCTCTACTTTCACCCTGAACAACCAACAGGCAATCATAACAGATCATGCTTATTGGTTATATGTTCATTCAATGCAGTAAAGCCACAAGTCTATACTAATTATAAAACACATTTAGTTTGTATGTGGTGTGACAGGGTCGAGCCAGATGGCTATAGGAGAGTAATAGAAGGCAGATATATTAGCCCCAGGGTCAGTAGGTCCCTTTTCCCTGGGTAAAGTAACAGGGATGGTTCCAGAACAATCAGAAACCTTCTGGAGACAATTAAGACAGGCTGATTAGAACACCTGCAGCCAATCAAGAAGCTGCTAGAATCATAGAATATCAGGGTTGGAAGGGACTTCAGGAGGTCATCTAGTCCAACCCCCTGCTCAAAGCAGGACCGATCCCCAATTAAATCATCCCAGTCAGGGCTTTGTCAAGCCTGACCTTAAAAACTTCTAAGGAAGGAGATTCCACCACCTCCCTAGGTAACGCATTCCAGTGTTTCACCACCCTCCTAGTGAAAAACTTTTTCTTAATATCCAACCTAAATCTCCCACACTGCAACTTGAGACCATTACTCCTTGTTCTGTCATCTGCTACCACTAAGAACAGTCTAGAGCCATCCTCTTTGGAACCCCCTTTCAGGTAGTTGAAAGCAGCTATCAAATCCCCCCTCATTCTTCTCTTCCGTAGACTAAACATCCCCAGTTCCCTCAGCCTCTCCTCATAAGTCATATGTTCCAGTTCCCTAATCATTTTTGTTGCCCTCCGCTGGACTCTTTCCAATTTTTCCACATCGTTCTTGTAGTATGGGGCCCAAAACTGGACACAGTACTCCAGATGAGGCCTCACCAGTGTTGAATAGAGGGGAACGATCACGTCCCTCGATCTGCTGGCAATGCCCCTACTTATACATCCCAAAATGCCATTGGCCTTCTTGGCAACAAGGGCACACTGTTGACTCATATCCAGCTTCTCGTCCACTGTAACCCCCAGGTCCTTTTCTGCAGAACTGCTGCCTAGCCATTCGGTCCCTAGTCTGTAGCAGTGCATTGGATTCTTCCGTCCTAAGTGCAGGACCCTGCACTTGACCTTGTTGAACCTCATCAGATTTCTTTTGGTCCAATCCTCCAATTTGTCTAGGTCCCTCTGTATCCTATCCCTACCCTCCAGTGTATCTACCTCTCCTCCCAGTTTAGTGTCATCTGCAAACTTGCTGAGGGTGCAATCCACACCAATCCTCCAGATCATTTATGAAGATATTGAGCAAAACCGGCCCCAGGACTGACCCTTGGGGCACTCCTCTTGATACCGGCTGCCAACTAGACATGGAGCCATTGATCACTACCCATTGAGCCCGATAATCTAGCAAGTTTTCTATCCACCTTATAGTCCATTCATCCAGCCCATACTTCTTTAACTTGCTGGCAAGAATACTGTGGGAGACAGTGTCAAAATCTATTAAGGTAGGCTTATCAGGGCACCTGGGTTTTAAAAAGGAGCTCACTTCAGTTTGTGGTGTGCGTGTGAGGAGCTGGGAGCAAGAGGCACTAGGAGCGGAGAGTGAGAATGCGGACTGTTGGAGGACTGAAGTGTACAAGCATTATCAGACACCAGGAGGAAGATCCCATAGTGAGGATAAAGAAGTTGTTGGGAGGAGGCCATGGGGAAGTAGCCCAGGGAGTTGTAACTGTCACAGAGCTGTTCCAGGAGGCACTCTAGACAGCTGCATTCCACAGGGCCCTGGGCTGGAACCCGGAGTAGAGGGCGAGCCCGGGTTCCCCCCAAATCCTCCCAACTCCTGGTCAGACACAGGAGTCGTCGACCTGGACTGTGGGTTCAGAAAAATGGCCAATCTGAGGGCTGCTGTGAAGCTCCAAGGCGAGCAAATCCGCCAATAAGTGCAAGACCCACCAAGGTAGAGCAGGAACTTTGTCACAACTGGTGTTGGAAGTGGGATCTGGTGTCCACAGCGCAGCGGAAGGAGGAGGGCTTTTGGAAGGAAGGAAAAAGAAAAAAAAAAAAAAAGGGAGGTGATCAAGGCAGAGGTAAAAAGGATGTTGGAACTGGGAGTCATCGAAGAGTCCCATAGTCCGTGATCAAGCCCGACTGTGTTGGTGCCCAAACTCGATGGTACCCCTAGGTTTTGTAACGACTTTCGCCGGCTGAATGAGAGAACCAAATTGGATGCATACCCCATATCGATGAGTTAGTTGACCGCCTCGGCAATGCCTGATTTTTGACCACCCTTGATTTAACAAAGGGATACTGGCAGATTCCCCTTGCCAAAGATGCGAAAGAACAGACTGCATTCTCTACACCAGACGGTCTGTTTCAATATACTGTTCTTCCTTTTGGACTGCATGGGCACCTGCCACCTTCCAGCGTCTTATGGACAAGCTCCTACGGCCCCATACCAGTTATGCAGTGGCATACCTGGATGATGTGATTATTCACACCCCCGACTGGGATACCCACTTAGGAAAAGTGGAAGCGGTTCTGGACACGCTAAGACAGGCTGGCCTCACAGCCAACCCAGCCAAGTGTCCTATAGGACTAGCCGAGGCTAAATACCTTAGCTACATTGGAGGAAGGGGCATGGTCAAGCCCCAACTAAACAAACTAGAGGCTATCCAAAATTGGCCCCAGCCAAATTGGAAAAAGCAAGTCTGGGCATTCCTGGGTGTAGTGGGGTACTACCGACGATTTATTCCCCATTTTGCTACCAGAGTGAGCCCCCTGATGGACCTGATAAAAGCCCGTGGTCCAGACATGGTGAAGTGGACAGATGCCACAGAGAAAGCATTAATGGATTTACAGACAGCCCTCTGCAGTAACCCCATGCTTATAGCCTCAGACTTCAACAAAGGATTCATTTTACAAACAGAGGCATCTGAAGTAGGATTGGAAGCTGTCCTATTGCAGCTGGTCGGAGATGAAGAACACCCAATCCTCTACTGCAGCAGGAAATCCTGAGAGAGCAGAAGTATGCCGTGGTTGAAAGAGAGTGCCTAGCTGTGAAATGGGCCATGGAAACACTACATTATTACTTTCTGGGACAACGGTTTACCCTTGTGACCAAACATGCACCCCTCCAGTGGATGCAGCGAAATAAAGAGAAGAACGCAAGGGTGACCAGATGGTTCCTGTCCCTACAACCTTTCCAATTCACCATACACCACCGGGCTGGAAGCCACCATGGCAATGCAGATAGCTTGTCACAAGTACACTGCCAAGTTGCCCAACCCCGCAGTGTTGAGTGGTGGTGGGGGGGGAGGGTGATGAGGAAGAGATATGTGACAGGGTCAGACCACATGGCTATAGGAGAGTAAATTTTTTTTTTTGAAGCAGAAAAAAATTTTATTTGTGTAACACTTACAAAGATCACCAAAAAGGATAAAGCAAAACTATGCAACAAAACAAAAGCAAACGCAAGGTATAACACAGCAGCCTTCAGGAGGGAGAAGTGTTCAGGCTAGCCTGGGCCCAGAGCGGGGGGCTTCCTCGACACTCGCGGTCTTCCACCCTCCTGAGTTACCTGGTGGCCTAGAGCGGGGGGGGGGGGGTTACCTAGTGCCACACCCAGCGTCACCGATTATTCCTCTCCTGAGAGTGCCCGACAAGATGGGCACGGCTGCGGGGTGGGCAGACGTACACCCACGTGTGATAGGACCCCTCCTAGGTGACAGTAATGATGGTATCCACAGAGGCAACGGCTGGGGCCTCTCGCTCTTCCCCTCAATGAAACGGTCAGATGGAGGGAACCGGACGGGGTCACCGAGCAGAGAACCTCTGACAGCGCCCACCGCTCCTCGAAGGCGTCAAGGGAGTTGGTGGACGCCGCCCAGAGGAACTCCTCCCGGATACGAGAATGTACTGAGGATCGGAAAACGGCCCTACAGTCGCAGGCCGCTTCATTGGCCAGCCTCCCCTCTCTGGTTTTATAGATGGCTGTTTTAGCTAGGGCTAGGAGGAGGTTAACCAGGAGATCCCGCGACTTTGTGGGGCCACGGATGGGAAGTGTGTAGATAAAAATGTGAGGAGAAAAGTGTAGCCAAAAGTATAATAAAATATTCGTGAGGAGCCGGAAAAGGGGCTGCAGCCTGGCACAATCTAAACATACGCGTGCCAGGGTTTCCCTCACGTTACAAAAAGGGCAAGTATCCGGGATGGGGGTGAACCGGGTCAAAAACACGGCTGTGTTCACAGCTCCATGAAGGAGCCGCCAACTAATGTCCCCGACGGGCTTCGGGACCAAGGTGGAATACATGCTGGCCCAGCGGGGCTGCTCACCCTCCAAAGGTGGCAGGAGGTCCCGCCACTTTGTATCCGGGTGCGACACCAGGGTGTGGGCGTGAAGGGTGTGAAGCGTGAGCGTGTATAGATGTTTCCGTGGAGTGATTTGGAAGCTGACCGGCTGCAGTTCATGCAGCCGGCTCGCAGTGAGAGGGTGAGGGGGTTTGTTGGGATCTACGGGGTAGAGGCCCAATTTAAAGGGCCTGGGGTAGAGGGTGGGCGGGGTGCGCCCTCATGCAGGGCTCGGGTGAGATAAGCCTGAGCAGCGGGAGTCAAGGTGGCCTTCACCTCCTGAAGTACGAGCCGGGGGGTACAAGGCCTGGAGAGCCCCATGCGCCGAGTGAGCGTCAGGGGATCCAGCCAGTCTCCCCGGTCATAGTCCAGGAGGTCTCCGACTCTCGTGACTTCCGCCAGGACCAAACTCTGGCGCACTGAGCGGGACTCCGCCACCTGCAGACGAAGCTGGGGGTTGTGTAGCAGGGGCTCTGCGAGGAGATCTGCTCCCACAGTGGCCGCCACGGACCTGGTCGTTGAAAACATTTTCCAGGTCTGGAGGAGGTCTTGGTAGAAGACCGGCAGCCCAGAGAGGTCTCACGGAAAACCTCTTGGACAGAGATAGAAGAGCTGCCAGTCGTATTGGAGTCCTTGGAAGCGGCACAGGAAGGCGGGCGCTAGTATGCCCGTAGTTTCACGTGGAGCACTATAAAGGAGCCTCTGCAGGGCCTGGAGGCAGAAGACATGGACCTGAGTGTGCAGACATTTCAGGCCCTGCCCTCCCTCCTCCAGGGGTAGATGGAGAACCCCTGCAGGGGCCCAGTGCATTCCTGACCAAAAGAACGCCAGAATCGATGACCGGAGGTTGGTCAGGAAACCCGGGGCCGGGACCAGGGTGTTGAGCCAGTAGCAGAGGATGGACAGGACTAGCTGATTAAGCACCAGTGCTCTCCCTCGGAGAGAGAGACATCGGAGTAGCCTCGTCCATTTCCGGAGCCGCTCTATCACCCCGCATTCTAAATTTTGCCACTTCTCCGGCGGAGAAGGGTGCGTGGCAGAAAGGTAAACGCCTAGATAGAGCAGTGGACCCATGCTCCACCGGATGGTCTGAAGCGCAGGTGGGAGGGAGCTCACCCGCCGCCAGTCCCGCACCGCCAAGCCAGAGCTCTTGGCCCCATTGACTTGGGTGGAGGAGGCTGCCGAATAGATGGCCTGGCAAGCCTCCACCCGTGCCAAGTTGCCCGGGTCCTGGACCACGAGGAGCACGTCATTGGCGTACGCCTACAGGACCAGCCGCAGCTCCGGCTCCCGCAGCACCAACCCTGTCAACCTCCTTCGGAGGAGACAGAGGAAGGGCTCGATTGCCATAGCGTACAGCTGGCCCGAGAGGGGGCACCCCTGCCATACTCCTCACCCGAATCTGACCGGTTCGGTCAGGGTCCAGTTGAGCCTAACCAGACACTCCGCGGAAGCGTACAGCACTCGGAGAAAACTCACAAACTGAGGTCCGAATCCAAACGCCTGCAGTGCCCAGGAGGTACCCATGGTCCACTCTATCGAAACCCTTCTCCTGATCAAGAGACAGGACGGCGAAAGACAGACAGTCTCTACGCCCGAGTTCCAAAAGGTCTCTGACTAGAAATAGGTTGTCAAAAATGCTGCGGCCTAGGATAGTATAGGTCTGGTGTGGGTGGATCACGGACCCTAGCCACAGCGAGATTGCTTTCGCTACAATTTTGTAGTCCGTGCTAAGATGGGAAGCCAATTTCGTAAATCACGGAGGTCCCCCTTCGTCAGCAACTGCTCGCCTGCACGAAAGAGGGAGGACCCCGCCGTGCAAAGACTCGGCCCAGACAGTGGCTAGGTCTGGGCCAAGGATGTCCCAGAACGCGCAGTAGAACTCCACGGTCAGCCCGTCCATGCCCAGAGATTTATTGGTGGGCATGTGACAGAGGACTTCCGAGAACTCGGCCAGGGTGAGAGGCAGCTCTAGTCGATCTCGGTCTCCCACGCTGACCGTGGAGAGTTCCTCCCAGAGCACCCTGCAAGCTCCAGGATCGGTCGGATCCGGGGAGAAAAGGCTTGTGTAGAAGTCACGGGCCCTCCCACCCATCTCCACCGGATCCATGAGGGGGGTGCCTTCTTCTGCTAGAAGGCAGGTGATGTGTTTCTTGGCCCCCCCTCGTTTTCTCCAGGGCGTAGAAGAAACGGGAGCCGCAATCTATCTCCCAAAGGAGGTGGATGCGAGATTGAACAAAGGCACCTTGGGCGCGATGGTCCTCGAGGGCCCAGAGCTCCGCCCGCTTCTTCCGGCACGCTCCGCAGAGGAACGGGTCCTTGGGGCTAGCGGCCAGACGCCTCGCCATCTCTAAGACCTCCTGTTCCAACTGCTCTATCGCTGCATTTCTCCATCGGCTGGTGCCCCGGGTGTAGTCACGGCAGAAGAGCTTGGCACGCACCTTCCCTAGATTCCACCATCGCCGCGCCGAGGGAAAGGCACGTCGCTGCTCTCGCCAGGCCAGCCAAAACTCCCGGAAGGACATCACAAAGTCCTCATCCTTCAACAGGCTGTTAAAATGCCAATAGGCCAGCCCCGGCCTCTCTGCACGGAGGGAGGCTGTTATGGTGGCTAGATGATGGTCGGAAAATGGGTCTGGCCGAATGTTGGAGGAGTGGGCTTGTGAAAGACGGAAACGGGATAAATAAATACGGTCCAACCAAGAGTGGTGTGACCGATGGGCCTCCACCCGGACAAAGGTGAACATGGAAGTGTCATCTGGGTGGTGGTCACGCCAGACGTCCACTAGGGAGTGATGTTCGACTATTTCTCGGAGAATGTTCGTGGCGGCCGGGCTCAGCTCGGCCCCTGAGCGGTCCTGCTCCTCGAGGGTGGTGTTAAAGTCCCCTCCCAGGACTAGGCACTCGTGAGAATCTAGGGTGCTGAGGAAGTCGGACACCCGCTGATAGAATTGCGGCCGCTTCGGGCTCATTGTCGGGGCATAGATGTTAACGAGGTTGACCACAAGCCCCTCCATACGGACTCGGAAATGCAGCAGGTGGCCTGGCACAGCCTCAGTGACCCCTAGCATCTCGGGCCGTAGGTTGGGGGAGAACAGGGTCACCACTCCAGCTTGTTGAATCATGAAGTGGCTAAAGTAGACCCCGTCCGCCCGCTCCAGCTGCCCTCGGCGGTCGGATCCGTATGGGTCTCCTGCGGGAAAACCACAGAGTACCCCCTTCCTGAAGGTAAGAGAGCACCTGGGACCTGCGGAGAGCCATCCTACAGCCCCTTGTGTTCAAAGTTGCAATAATGAGAGGCGTCATGCGGAGGGCTGGGGGGTGGGGGTTCCTTGTTGGCGGGGGTGTTTGCGGCCCCCCGGCGGGTCGCGCAACAATCCGTGACCCATCCCGTAAGTGAGTAAATCATCACGGAAGTTGTGGCCCACCCGTAGGCAGCGGCACCGTGCCTTCCTTTCATAGAATCCCTCTACCCTCCTTTATAAGGGCCCTTGTGGCCTGGAGGATTTGATCAAAGTCCCCCCATAGCTGGAGAGCTAGCTGTACCCTGTTGCGGGAGCCACGGATGTCTTCTAAAAACTCCCTTAACGCTTTTCGCAGCTTAAGGTGGCGGGGGGGGGGGGTGAAGGGGGTGCGATATCCTGGTTATTCCCTGGTGGGGCTCTTGGTGCAGCCTCGTGGTCCACTGAGGTGGGCAGGCAGGGTGCAGACAGGTCTGACAGGCTAAAGTTATTAGGTCCATCTCAAGCCTTGGGGTAGAAGGAGACGGCGGAGGAAAAATTGCAGCTCCTAATGGGTTACGGCAGGAAAATGCAAAGGCTGCCCCTTGCGGGGGGATCCGCAAAAAAAGGGAAAGAAATAACCCCAAGGGCGGCAATAGCATTGCAGGAGGAGGTGGATTGGGCAGGGACAGGGACGGGGGTGGGGGCAGAGGCGAGGCTCTGGGCTTCGGGAGGCAAGCAGCTAAGAGGTGGCGCCTCCCGAACAGATTTGAGGGTTAAGGGGGTGGGGAGGGGGCTCCCAGTGATGCTAGGCGCAGGCTCCATGGTGGATTTGGCAGCCACAGCAACAGGTGGTGGACTACCTTCTGTAGGGTGCCCACCTGGGAAGGCGGTTAGGGAGAGGGAGCATGGGCAAGGGGGACTGGGGTGAGGTTGCCCAGATCAAGGCCAGCTGGTAGAAGGCGATCCTTTCCCTGGGTGACTGGGGTCAAGCCTAGGGCCTCCATCTCCTCAAACATGGAGAACAGGTCATCTTCTGCCATCCCGGGGGGCTCCCCTCTGGCACCCACTATGACAGTCGCTTTGGGGTTCGTGGGGGGTTCGGGTGATATTCGGGCAGAAGGGGCTTCCTCAGGGGTCTCGGAGGGGAGATCCTACCTTCCAATGTTATTTTGTCCTGTCCCCCACCCCCGGACACTGGTGGATGGATCTCACTCGGCATAGCGGAAGGCTCAGTATCAGTGCCTCCCTTCCTGGTCTTCTGGGGGGCCTCCGCATCGGATGGGTGCAGTGGAGCTCAAACCTTCTGCTTGCCTCGCTTCCCCTGGACTAGGGTCCAGCCCTCCATAGCATCGTCTGGAGGCTGTTTAGCAGGGGTTGTGTCGGGGGCAGGGCAGAGGCAATGATTCAGGGACTCGGGGGGGGGGGGGGTTCTCCTTGGGGCGGGCCCTCTCTTATGCCCAGTAATATCTTTGCTGCACCCTCCTCCATAGGCTCTGCCAGATTGTTAATAGCAAGGGCGGGGTTCCCTCGCTCGTCTGGGCATTGTAGGAGAGGTGTCTCTTGGGTCCGGGCGGGAGCAGCGGTGGATCGAGCAGGAGGAAAGGTGGTTTCAGGTGCTGGGCAGCCAGGGGCGTCGGCAACGATGGAGCCGATGTCCTGCCGGGTCTCGGGTGCCCCTC